>NC_051048.1:13261969-13427626 GCF_904848185.1 Acanthopagrus latus
CTGGCCCTGGATCATTGATGACGGACTTGCCACCTCTCATTCCCCTTCTAAAGAGGTAAGTACATTTACATTTGGGTTTATCGTGGGCTTAATAAAGTGTTTGTTTGAGGGAAAGTGTGGTTTACTTTGAACTGAAATGCAAAAAAAACTATGAAGGAAATGAAGGGAGTTAATTACTATTTATTAATGTTTTCATGTGTAAATGGTGTGACACATGTACAAGAGACGTATGAGAGTTAAAGGTCCTTTAAAGCCTCCTTCAAACTTTGGTCAAGATGACAAGGGGTGACAAAGGTTTATGATGGTCTCAAAACATTTACATTTGAAATATGGAATAATCTGTGTTAGTAATGTGTTCAAGTCTAGTATGATTAGCATAATAATCATTTGTGTATATGTAAGATTATCTATATGGTAACTTGATCAGGAAAATTTGGTGGAAATGATATTGTATAATCGGATAGTTTAAAGCTGCAGTAGGTAAAATGGTTTTAGTCACATTTGCTTAAACTGTCACCATACTATGACTGTAGTATATGAAACAAATAAATTGTTACAACTAGTAATGTTAAATAGGCTTATGATTATGCTAATAAGTAATCCTTTATGATAATGATTTATGTTATATTTCAGGTGCCGGTTAGTGCTAGTATTAGGGCTAGTCATAGTCAGAGTGACATGAGGTACAGGAAGTTCTCCAGGAACCACCAGTGTACCTGCATGTCCCTGACTTTTCTGGCTTATCTGAACAAAGGCGGTCAGTTTAACACTGCTGCCCTTGATGGAGTGCTGGCAAAGGGAGATTCACTTTATGTAGGTGTAAAACAACAGCTGATCCTGGAAAAAAGATTCCGCAGTGACCATCTCGCTGTGGAAGAACTGCCCAAACAAGTCCTGACTGACACAGATATGTGTAACGTCCACATGCCTGAAATCAGGTGTGGACTTGTGGAAGCAGTTGGTGTCTGTCAGGTGACGTTAATCTAGCTTTAGTCATAGTAAGTCCAGAGTGTATTGCAGTTTTCCCTGACCACTCAGGCAGGTATGGTGTGTTTGATTCACACTCAAGAAATGTGATGGGCTTACCTCACCCCCACGGAACTGCAATTATGAAGACCTTCTCAGAAATCAGTGACCTGGGTGAAAAAAATGAAACTTTGTTTTTCAAACATCAACGTCTCTGGCATACTTTAACCTGGACACACCATTCAAACTTTAAAATGTAGATAAAAGTCCAAATTATCAACGTCACGGGGCAAAGCGCACAGCCCACTCTCGCGATTTCCCGGCGGGGAATTGTCTAGTTAACACTTACAGTGCTGACCCACCATGTCAAGTGTTTGTAGAGGGGTTTGGAGGTCCTATCCTGTGTATGCTAAAGATTCAAATGAAACCTTTTCAAAGGAAACTCTTGAGTCTGGATGACCAGATCAGTTTAAATTCTGTGCTTCCAGGAGAGAAAGAGTTGTTGGTCCTCTTTGTCCTGGACCTGTCCTGTTAATGTCTTTAACCTCATGGCCTTTTACAGTAAAATATTGTGATTAATTCTAGCAACAGACCCTCTCCTTCTTGGCGACACTCCTCACTCAAACTAGGAGTATTGTCTGTGCTTGCTGCAACATGTTTGGCATTGAGGTGGTAGCGGAGACTGGAAGTGCTCCAGTGATTGGCAAATTCTTTCTTGCACAATTTGCACACAACTCTGCTTTTATCCAGGTTACCACCCGGTAGTTTTAAATAACAAAATTTCTGCCCACCAAACCTAGTAACGATTTCTCATCGGTTTGGATTTCTCATGTTGTGTCCTGTGCATCAGTATTACGGGTTTGCTGGGAACTCGTGCAATGAGCAACGCGCTGTTTGGAGTGTAAATATAAATTGCGATGAAATGCATTATTTTTTTGTCATGTTATTTTTTCTGTAGTTAATTAATTGTAATTAATGCGATAAAGTCCAAGCCTTGATTGATATATATTTTTACTGCGGTTATTGGGAAGGGGACATTTTTTGTCATTAGGGACAAATGCATACGTTTTTTTTAAGGGACTCTCAAATGTTAAAAGACTTAATTTTTGGCTTAAATAAACACAAAAGTGTCATCACCTATACTGACCTTACATATTTTTCTATGATACTGATGGATTCATATGCATTGTGCTGTTTTATGATGTGAATTTGCTGCTCTGTCTAGTTTTAGGGGGCCAAGCCCGAGAGGTATCCCTTCTATGCCTTCTATCCCCAGATTCCCTGAATGGAGCTGAATCACTTTGCTATGGCCATGCTCACTTCCTGAAGGTTTTTTTTTCAAAATCACAAAAACCGGAAAACATACTTTTTCGAACTCCTCCTTGGGATTTGTCCGATCTGTGTGAAACTTGGCACGTACACTCTTCAGCTTGACCTAATCTAAAGTTATCAAACTAATTTTGCTCGGTCAAAAAACGCTCAAATTATTGTCGAACAAACTTCTGTAGCTAGCTATAAAAATGTAAACTGTTTGATATCTCGGTCAAACTAAATGCAATAATGACACCAAGTAAATAACACCAAATTTGAGATCCTTGGTTGCCGTGAGACTGGGAAGGGATGAGCCGAATTTTGGCCAATAGGGGGCGCTAAAAATATTGGAAGTTTACATCTCTTGAACAGCTGCACCGATTTTTAAGAAATTTGATCAGTACGATGTAGGGCCTATCATCATCAGCGCACCAGAGCAAATCACTGCACACCGTAGCCACGTGCGCACCAGAGCCAATCACTGCAGAGCTCAAACCCACACAACAAGCGGATTTATACCTGCAGCGGCGCGAGCTGGACTGGGATTTTGCCGGCGGTTTGGTCCCGTTCTGTTCTGTGCAACTAAACCGACTGTGGATTAATGAGTCTAAAGGAGTGTGGACTGAGTCTGTTCGGATCTGAGGAGATCCAAAGACGCGCGGACAACAAAGTGGAATCGGAATCTGTGGATGTTCGTGTGTAGCTAGCTGCTAGCCCCTAGGCCACCCACCGGGCCCATCTCCCGAGTTGACGGACGCACCGGCAGGTCCAAAACCGGACGCAAGGTAAATAATGTCCGCCATGCTTTTTCGTGAACATTGCCATCATGTTTGCTTTCATGTCCGATGCAGGAAGAAACGGTACAAATGGGCTTTTGTCATGAAAGTGTCCAAGCTGCAAGTTTGGTTGTTGAGGAATAGGGGAAGTTGTGGGAGAGATGTAGGTGGATGAATGACAGGCAACAACGGTCGGTGTAGAGACAACGATAGAGATGGCAATATTGAGAGTTGAGAGATTTGTGACACTTGCCGTGTTTGGAGTGTATAGTTAGTGTGTTATGTAGTATTTGGTGTAGTATGTAGTGAAGTCATTTTTTTGTTTAATGAGTCAAAACAATGAGGAGACTGCTGAATGTGGAGCAGGCAGTGCAGCTCTTCATTCAGCTGGAAGGAGCTCAGGCTGACCTGAGCATTGCCTGCATTTAAATGTAAATAGTTATATATAACTTTGTAAATCGTTTAAATGTATGCGCATATTTAGCAAACATCAATTTATATTTGCATTACAACTAATAAAAATGGTTTGTTAAAAAACAACTTTTTCTACTCAGATTTTATGTTTTTGTTGTGATTTTAGGTCCATTGTGTTAATACAGTATGTCAAAATAAAAAAAAAAAATAACTGTATAGTCACACGTGTGAGATTGGCAGAAAATAATGACACCAAGTAAATAGTTTTTAAAGTGTACTATCCCTATACCTTCAAACAAAGCTGTCAGGACTCCTGTTTTTGTTTGTTCTTGTGTCTGGTTTTTGGTTTCTTGTATTTGATTTACATCATTGTATCATGTCTTGTGTTGTGTTTTTGTTTTTCCATGTCTTGTGTCATGTTTTGATTTTCCATGCCCTCATGTGTCCATTAAGTTTCTCCTATGTTCTCCCCTTTGGCTCCCTCTGTCTGTTGTCTTGTTCCCTCCTGGTCTGTTCCTCTGTGCTCCTCCCCCTCATTATCACACCTGGCTTCCTTCCTCCTCTCTCTCCTCACCTGTTCCTCCTCATGTTATTAGTGTCTGTGTATTTAGTCTCTGTGTTCCCCTCACTCCTTGTCTGGTCATTGTTTTCTGTTTTCTGTTTGCTCCTGTTCCTGCTCCTGTTCCTGCTCCTGTTCTGTTTGGTAGGTTTTGGATTTATTTTGTATTTTTTCATGTTTGATTTGTACTTTGACATTGATTTGAACTTTGTATTTTTGCTTTGCTACTTTGTCTCGTTCTTGGTTGCTACTTTGTTTTTCCATCCCCGTTTGTCCGCTTTTGGTTTTTGTAAACAGCTTTTAAATAAAGCTCGCCTTTTGTTTTCGTGATCTTGCCTCCGGTAACTGCGTTTGGGTCCAACTCCCCTCCCTTAGTCTTCCCTTTTTACCCCGACCTGACAGAATAACCAGACCTAATAAAATGGACCCAGCAGTTAATGGCTTGGAGATAATCCGCTGGTACCAGGACTTTGTTACCAACCCCACCAGCAGGGTTCGGCAGATAGCTGCTAGCAATCTTTTCTTTCAAGCCTATGACTCAGCCCATGCCTCAGCCACAGCCAAGCTACCAGCCCAAGGCCATGCCTCAGCCCAGGAACCAGCCCAGGCTTCTGTCACAATCCTGGACAAGCCCTCAGTTTCCCCTTTTTGTGGAACCCGGCTGGCCTACAAAGTGCCTCCACCAAGAGAGCGACGAGCCTGTCCACATCCTGGCTCCCTGAAGTCAGGCTCAGGGGCCTCAGCCCATGCCTCAGCTCCAGCCACAGCTGAGCTCCCAGCCCAGGCCTCAGCCACAGCCGAGCTCCCAGCCCAGGCCTCAGCCACAGCCGAGCTTCCAGCCCAGGCCTCAGCCACAGCCGAGCTCCCAGCCCAAGCCTCAGTCTCAACCCCGTTGACACCTGCCAGTGGCCCTCAGTCGGTGTTCCGGTCGACACCTGCCAGTGGCCCCCCCAGTCGGCGGTCCGGTCGACACCTGCCAGTGGTCTTCAGTCGGCGGTCCAGATGGCACCAGTTCCTGCTCCTCGGCTGAGGCCCAGCCGAGTCCCATGCCAAGTCCAGCGCCTGTTCCTGCACCTCAGTCGGAGGCCCTGCCGAATCCAATGCCAAGTCCAGTGCCTGTTCCTGCACCTCGGTCGGAGGCCCGGCCGAGGCCAGTTCCTGCTCCTCGGTTGGAGGCCCGGCCGAGTCCCACGCCAGGTCCTGTGCCTGCACCTGAGTCGGAGGTCCGGCCGAGTCCCATGCCAGGTCCAGTGCCTGCTCCTCAGTTGGGGGCCCAGCCGAGGTTGTTTATTGTCAGAGCGCCTTCGTCTTCGGCTCCCAGAACGCTTCGTCGCCGGCCTCTAGAACGCCTTCATGTTTATTGTCGGACTCTAGTGGGCCCCAGTCCACGTCCCTGGTCCCCAGTGGGCCCCAGTCCTCGCCTCTACCCTCCCGGCTGTTCTGTTTGGTAGGTTTTGGATTTATTTTGTATTTTTTTCATGTTTGATTTGTACTTTGACATTGATTTGAACTTTGTATTTTTGCTTTGCTACTTTGTTTTTCCATCCCCGTTTGTCCGCTTTTGGTTTTTGTAAACAGCTTTTAAATAAAGCTCGCCTTTTGTTTTCCTGATCTTGCCTCTGGTAACTGCGTTTGGGTCCAACTCCCCTTCCTTAGTCTTCCCTTTTTACCCCAGCCATGAAATAGCTACTTAACCTCTCACTTTTCTATAGGAATATATATTTCCTACAGGCACTGCACTAGTATTCACTAAATCGCCACATATGCAAAACCTACTTTTTCCAAGTCCTCCTACAATTTAAGTGCCATCTGCCTGAAACTTTGCACAAAGAATCTTCAGATGTGTCTGATTAAAAGTTGCCAAAAGAATTTTGGCACTCCAAAAAATCTGCTAGTTATAACCAAACATCTATTTTGCTAGCTAAAAATGCATATTGATTCATATTTCAGTCAAACTAAATGCTTTCAACATCAAAATAAATCAATTGTTCCTGAAGTCATCCAGAGGATGTGCCAAATTTGGTGCAAATTGGCCTATAGGTGGCACTATATCGGATGTAAATGCCTTTTTGCCTTTAACTTCCACATTTTAAAGAACACATTCATAAAAATCATATTCATGTATTTCCTGAATTTGTTAAGTCACCACAGACTAATCAACATAAATGCATTTTTCCTCTTCACTCTCATTTTTTGTTGCAATAATACAAATGTAATGAAACAGTACTGATGTGGGTCACTCCTGAAGCCAGCCATATAGTTAAGTAACGATTGGTCAAAGCGGGCATGATTTAGTACAACAAACCCAAATCGGCACACGTTCAGCTTTTTGCAATTCCAGTGCACTTCCCATTACAAAAAATACCATGGGTCAGATGTTGGTCTGTGTCCCCACTTTTGCCCTGAGCCCATCATCCTTTGGGGCAAACTTGCGTGGGCTCTGCGGTGCACAGGGTCCGAGTCACGCTGGGGGGCTTGGCCCTGTTCATGACTGCTTGCAGTTCTAGTTATTTGTTATTTTTCTTTTGTTTACCTGCCCAGGGACAGCAGATGGAAGTTAACTGCTAACTAACTCTGGTGCAATCACTTTTAGTTGAGTCTTTTGCTGGCCCTGCAAGAATAAACAAACAAACAAAAATTAAATAAACAATCAGTTATCTAACCAATGATCCATTCAAATCCATCCATCCACGGTGAGAGGGTCTCGATATTCCCCGACTACCTGGCTGAGGTATCCTCCCAGCTCAAGGAACAGGCTCATGGATCCCGGTACTAAGTGCTTCCTGCGTTTCCCTGCTAAACTCCAAGTCGTCTACGATAACGCAGTAAAAATCTTCGTCTCACCAGCAGATGGCTGGCTGACAAAACATGAATGTCAAAGATTTCTATTTAGATGTCTATCTCCTGAATTTTATGCAGTGTCGCTATTGATGTTCTGACTTAGCATTTTGTCATTCTTAATATCCTATTGTTGATTTCTCAGCATTATAATTTTCAGCCAGGAGTGAGATATGACACTTAATGGTTTTTGTTTGTTTCTCGTGGTATTGATACCCCACCAGGATGTTTAAACTCATTACTTAAAGTGTTCAGGCCCGCCTAGTTTATCCTGGTGCAATTTTTATTCAACTTTCTTTTCTACAAGGGACCCACCTAAATGCCTTTCCTCCAAACATTTCCAGTACGGGCTTTAGCGATTGTCACTATTATGTTCCTGTAGTGTTACTGTTTGTTAATCTTTATTTTGGAGGTGCTCACGGTGCTGTTTTTAATTTTAATTTAGCGAGCTTATTGCTGTACAGTTTAGCAGCCTCTGTTACCCGGCAGCCTCGACGACAGATAAAGGGTATTGTCGCCTAGTTCTCATTGTGGCTTTTGGTATGTTTTGGGCTTTTTTGTTTTTTATATGTAAACGGACAGTTTTGTGTCATGTTTGTCATATCAGCCTTTATTTTCTGTTCTTTGATTTCCTAAATGCAGGATGGTCATTTGGCCAAGCCGGATATGAGTCCAATTACTTTCATCTCTTGGAATTATAGAGGTCTTGGCAAGGCACTTAAGAGGGGAAAGGTATTCTCAGAATACAGAGACGAATAGCAGAGACGTTTGAGATCGTTACGGGTGTTGCAAGTTTACAAATCCAATTTCTCTTCTAGGGCAAGGGGGCTTGCCATCATTGTCCGCAAAACTATCCTGTTTGTGTTCAGCTCCATAACAACAGACCCAGGTGGGAGGTCCTTGTCACTGGTACAATCAACTCCTTCCCATTAGCTCTTTTAAACATCTATGCAGCCTCTCCCCTTTGCTCACTCGCTTTGGAATCCTGGCGATTTCCATTAGATCTTGTCCTTAGATTGCTGGTATCGGGGATGACGCATCTGTTAGCCCCATAGGTTTGTACGCGGATGATGTGATCCTGACTCTGTCAGACGTTAGAACGTCTCTCAGTCCACTTTTTAGTCTTAAAATGAATTTTGGACTGCTTTTTACCATTAACTGGGAAAAAAGTCTGTTTATGCCTCTGTCGGATGGGCTCGACTCTGCCTTCCTCAACAGTTTACCCTTTAAAGTTTCCACCGTGTAGTTTGTGTATTTTGGGATCAACATCACCAGGAATCCAAGGCTCCTTTTTAGGTTGAATTACTCTGACCTGATTGGTAAACTCAAAATAATGATAAGTGGAAACTCCTTCCTCTCTCGTTAATTGGGTGTGTCAATCTTGTTAAGATGGTAGTTCTTCTCAAATTTATGTATCTCTTTCAAAACATACCCATATATCTTACAGCCTCTTTCTTTAAGATGATAGATAACATCATTATTCCTTTCATCTGGGCCGACAAACCTTCTCATATATCTAAGGCACACCTACGGAAATCCACAGCTAAGGGAGGCCCCGGCCTGGACTGTCTACCTACTAGGGGTGTAACGGTTCTGAACCAAAACCGAAAACCTTGTTTCAAAGGACTTAGTACAGAAACTCATCTTCCTGAACCTTGGTTCATCCCCACCCTGCTCCTACCGCACACGCGTCAGGTTAGTTTCAGTTCTGCAAGATGGCTGATAAGCCTGAGCTATCAGATCTCCTGATCACACTCGGGTCAGCCGTGTGGAGACATTTTGGGTTTCCAGTTGATATTAACCCCGAAATTCCACTGGGTACGGGTCTGCCGCGTTACGGTACTGTTCTGGTTTTGCAGTTTGAGTTCGCCACGGAGCAGTACGGTAGACTAGGCCGAGGAGTTCCCACGATAACCACATGATCACTTGCGACCGCAGTTATAGGTCTGTGTTATAAACACAACAGGACGTGTTCCCGACCGAAGGATGAGTGGAAGAGCTGGTGTTTTTTTAGATTTGTGTGCTGGTGTCAACACGGATTGTTTTATTATGAAAATTAACTGGATTTCATATTGTTGTTTTGGTGATTGACTTGTCTGCTTGGTGCTAAATTCAGCTGAAAAGGAAATACTACAGGCAGCTGTATCAGAGTGGAAGATTGACAGACCAAATGTCACCATTTGCGTGACAACGGACAACGCCAAAAAAATATAGACTGCTTTTTATTTTTGTTATACCTCAGACTGGTATAAAAAGTTTTTCATTTTAATTTTATTTAGACAATGTAGACTGGTCTTAAAACAAACGTTTATTTTTTGTATTCCTGGATAGTTAAGAGATTAATAGAAGTGTTTTGAAAAATATATATTATTTATTTATTGTGGACCGGTCTAAAGAGAAGTGTTATACTTGGTTAAGGTAATATAAGTATATAAGTAACGTTCATATTCTTGATATTGCAATGCAACAATCCTTCTAGGGCAAGGGGGCTTGCCATCCTTGTCCGCAAAACTTTCCTGTTTGTATTCAGCTCCATAACAACAGACCCAGGCGGGAGATCCTTGTCACTGGTACAATCAACTCCTTCCCATTAGCTCTTTTAAACATCTATGCCCCCAATTTTGATTGTCCTGATTTTTTTCATAAAATCCAGACATTTTTTTCTGGAAATTTTCCAAAAGGTTTTTCAGTATGTTTTTAAAAACCGAGGTTTGAACCAAACTGTGAGTCAAAAAGCGAACCGTTTGGTGAACCATTACACCCCTGCTACCTATGCTCCTATTTGTCAGAATCCCTATATTAAACCAGGCACGATGGATGCTGCTTTTGTACAGTGGTCCAACAAAGGCTTGATTGCCATCGTAGATTTTTACATTAACGACCACTTTGCCTCTTTCGCTCAACTGCAGGCAAAATTCGGTCTCCCTTCCAGCCATTTTTGTCAATACCTGCAAGTCAGACATTTGTCAGGCAATCCATTTTGACTTTACACTTTGAAACGCTGCATGAACAACACATCTTTTATGAGCTTATGACCAAACCTCCCACCTCCAAACGCTTGATCTCTCAATTTGTAAATCTTTTTAGCTTGGCAGCCCCTTCTCTCCATTTTAAAGAAGCCTGGGTATCACATACTGGTGATGAGATTTTGGATGCGCTGTGGGCCCAAGGACTGAGTAGGATCAAATCTTGCTCTATCAATGCTAGACTTTAACTTATTCAGTTTAATGTCATCCGTCGGCTACAATTCTCCAAGGCCAGACTGAATAGGCTCTTTCCCTCTGTTTCCGCTACCTGTGATAAATGCACATCAGATGACGGGACACTGGGTCACCTATTCTGTTTCTGCCCTAAACTTAAGAGTTTTCAGGACGACTTTTTCTTGTATGTGTGTATATATATATAAAAATATAACAGTTGATCTCTGACAGTCTTCTGATAATATTGGGCTGCTCCAACTTTTCTCTCACTCTTCCCTCATCACTACAACAAGCCTTCATGCTTGGTATGGTCATAGCAAAACAAGTTATTCTTAGACACTGGAAATCATTTTGTCCTCCCTGTTTTAAAAAATGGTTGAATGACAAGGTTTCCTGTATCTACCAGGAAGAAATTTGATATACTTTGTCAGATACTCACCACAAGTTTCTTGAAGTCTGGGGACCCTTTATTGATTACATTCGAAGTGATAATCTTCATCCCCTGGACTAGTTACACTGGACTGCATCATTCTGTTTTGTATTGTTTGCATTGTTCTTTGTACAACCAAGTCTCTCCTTGACCTCTTTTGATCCTGGCTCTCTGGACTCTGTCTTGGACTTTAAAAGCTACCTCTGTACTCTTGATTCAATTTGTGGACTGATATGTATAACTGTAATTCTCTCATGTTTATATTACTGGAGGCTTGCAGTTTGATGTGTCTTGTTCTTCCTTGTTTCATCCTGTTTATGCTGCTGTACATTGTCTGATTTTTTTCTGTGGTTTAAACCTAAAAAACTTCATAAATAAAGTGTTAAAAAAAACCCACTGACTTTGTGGCAAGGGAACCAGAGCTGCAAAAAAGCTAACTGATTTCTGTGTTTTAAGCTTAAGAGTCATTCCTGTGGCACTCACACACATAATTGAATATATCTTTCAATTAATCTTGCCTTGTGCCTTAGTTAGAACAGACAAAATCAATCAGATATGTATTAGATTGTGATAAAAGGTACCAAATCCTAAATGAAACCATGATGAATCCCTGGCCCTGTGAAGTTGCCACTGAAATGTTTGAAGCTATGCGTGTATGTTGCTTCAAATACCACTGGGTCAAGACAGCCTGCCCCGAAAGCATTCTCACGCTCCTTGTGAGCCTTCCCCAAAATACAACAGGAAGTAGGGGGTCAGACAATGAATGGAGGGCTCAGGCAGATGAGGGAGTAGAGGGGGTGGCTAAATAAGTAAGCTAGAAAAAGAATGATTGGTAAGTTCTTAGTAGTCCAGTGCCATATATGTCGATAGTACTGTATGTGTATATCAGCCCATGTGGGAGCTGCCTTTTCTCAACACTTGTGTATTTTTAGTATACCTCTGGCTCCAGCTGAGTTGTAACCAGAGTTTCATCAATACCAATAAGCCGTATGAAACTTTAGCCTTGAACCTTTTTATATCTTAAGGCAGAACAAACTGGCCAATAAAACACCAATCTTTTCCTGTAAAAGAGAAAAGATACCTGGCAGCTGGCAGGCCGTAGGATCCTACATAGTTTTAAAATAGCAGTAAAACTGTCAAATTGCTGCTTAATTCAGGTAAAATGAACAAACAAACAAATAAACAAAAAACCCCATATCCTTCTTGTCGAGTGAACCAGAGTGATGATTCTTTCCTACCACTCTCTGTGTGGTAGTGCTTTTAAACAGTGGACTGGTTTTCACTCAGTGCAGGTTTAATTAAAAAGGAAAGGGGGGAAAAAAATATTTTTTTCTTGCCAATTACCTAACCATATGAGTTTGGCTAATAGTTTCCTTGTGTATGTAGCTTCATACAGAAATGTGGTGGCTTGAACACATCTACCAGTCTGATGAGAGGGTCACTCGGACTGTGAGTCACAAGGACCTCTGTCATTACATCTCCACAGCTGTCAGTTATCACACCTTAAGTCAAATAATGCCTCCCAGTAACAATCTCAAAGGACGTTGTTGTGGGGTTGGAGCAGACTCCAGATTGGGCATTTTAAAGTGGGATTTAATGACTGAACCTCCCCAGGGTTTTCGCATGTTAAACATCTCCCTGAGTTCTCCCACAGCCCAATTGGCTAGCCTCCAGGATTCAAACACCACAGCCCCTGCAGAGCCTGACTGAGTGTCCTCTCCCAAGCGTTACCTCATCTCCCCTTTTGACCTCTGGAGTTCTCATACAGCAGTTATCAGAAGCTCTGGTATGGAGCTGGGCTGCATTCTGGTTAGATTAGTGGCTGTCAGGCTGACAGCTGAGCGTTGTGGTGGTTGTGTTCTGTGGGTGGCTGGAAACGGCTTGTCTCCACTCTTTAATTGTCATGCTGGCAGTTTTACCACAAGGACATGTCGCACACTAGAAGTCACTCACACTCAGACTCTTATAAAGACTTCCAACACACGATCCATGAATGAATGCTATTTGTCATATACTCAGAAAATAACAAAACACGGTTGTATCCTGATGGCTACTGGACAACATAGAACATGGGTTTCTTTCGTAATGCAATATCACACACAATGTTGTTGATACACAGTTAGTTGGTTTAGTATTACACTGCCATCAATAAATGACTATTAAACTTTTGAGACTTTCTTTGTCAAACATCGCCAGTTAGTAAGTTGATACCTGTCCGTCAAAGGTTTATTTATTTTTCATTCTACAAAACAGGGTTTTTACAATAAAATGCACATTGTCCCTTTATGTTACACAAGAAAATATACATTTTTAGGGAGTGTTGAGGATGAGTTGAGGAGTCTCACACTCTGAAAAATGAAGCAGCTCTGTAGTCTGGTACTGGTACTACAGCACCAGACACTCCTGTATCTGTAGTCAGATGGCAGCAGGGTGAATGGACTGTGGCTGGATGGGTATTGTATTTTAGTATCTTTGGGCTCCAGTGATGTTCTGGAGCTTTTAATCACCTGCCATAGAGCCTTCCTGTCCTGGACTGACATGAATCATGCCAGTTTGTTATGTTTCCAATCAGGAAACATTCTCTTGCTCCTCTGTAAAAGTGAAAAGAATTTGGTCTCAGAAATTAGCCTGCTTATATTTCCTTAGGAAGCAGAACCTTTTCTATGCTATTTTTCTAAAGAGTGTGGTGATTTATGATTCATGGTTCTCTGTGATATTTATTTCCTCAAACCTAAAAGTGACATCAAGTTGTAGTGCTCTATACAAAATGGCCTTATATAAATGGGTACCATGAGGTACCGTATTTAACCTTACAATATGTATAATTACCTGATTAATTCACAGTCAATCAGACAACAAATTGAGCTTGCTATACTTAGAAATTTGAATTGTAAAAAATTAAAGAAGCAACAGTGAAACAGATACTGTTATTGTGAGCAATGACATCTGTAGGAGCTATTGACTGGATGACCAAAATAATTAACACCAGTAACAAATTAATGATTTTGAGTTCTAAGTGTTACAATTTAGTGTCTGTTTCATCTGTACTGTTTTTGGAATATGTTTTGACTATTAGTTCATGAGAACTAAGGAGAGAAAAGAATAAAGAATAAAATAAATGAAATGCATGTATGTTGTCTGGTGTTTACACTTCATAAACTCAACTACAGTATACAACAACCAGGAATCCCACAGTATAAACAAGCATACATATTTCATTGCATAACTTTCACAGCTTTCATAGTTTACCTCTAAGTAGTTAATTCACTTAGAAAAATCGTTTGCACTTTAACACAAATTACACAACCTATCATGTAAGGTTGTTCACTTAAAAGATGTTTTCTGCACTTAAAGATTACACACATAGCATGTAAAATCATACGCTGGAAATGAACCTTCCTTTTAATTAACATACCTCGTAAGCTGCTTTTCTCTTATGAGGGACTAATCTTCCTTATTTATCCTTCTCGTTGTCTTCTTTCTTCATGTTTTATCTGTTTACTCTTTTATTACTTAGCTTAGCTGTAGCTGTTTACTTTTCTGCCGTCTTTTCTGGCGCTTCGGATGCCAGGTGTTTCATTAATTAAAATACGGGTGGAACACAAGTGCGGCAGTAATTAGTTCCGCCTATCAAATTACAATTACTAAAGGTAGGAACCAAAGAAAAGGCATGACAGACAGCTAGAAATTAAACTGCCGATGGGCGGCAGTTACAATTATGAAAGATTGTTGGTAAATTCCAGCCTGGCTGTGGATGTTAGGGATGACAGGAGAGACCATTGTCATTTGTCTCCTTCATTTTCATGCCACTGCAATATTGCAAAAGCAATTAAAACAACATTTAGAGAACCCGGTCATATGTCTTTTGGTAAATCAACTAAGATGGCAGCCTTGAGTATGTACAAACAAACAGTCAACTTCTATCAATTATTCATACACTGATGGCTGATAAACAAGTCTGGGAACATCGTGCAGTTGGAGTAGTCATTTCCTGAATCACACTGTGTTCTACAGACTGTTGTTGTACAGGCTGTCTCTGGCCCAGTTTCTGTTCCCTTGACCCTGCCATCACTAAATAAGATCCAAGCTGACTGCTGACAGTCTGATGTTTTTGTGTCTAAAAATGCTCTGCAATAACATTGTGGACAATTTGTATGAAAATTCATTTGAGTTTTGCTATGTTGAATTGTAATGCAGAGATTGCATCCTCAAGGATGGTGTATTATGGCTATCAGGACTAACTTAGATTGGATTCTTACATGAGGTTCAAGGGTTAGTTTTCTAGTCATTTTAAAACACAGGGTTGTACAGCTATATTCAATTTGCAGTGGAGGAGTCTTGCAGTCTCAGGAATGTATTTATTGTATTTGTCCTTTTATCAAAGCAGATGCATAAAATCAGTTTACCAAAGGAAATCAGAAAGCCAGGGCCTTCCTAGATACCTTCATTTCAAACTGAAATGTTGTAGATTTGTTTGTTTTCTCAAGTAAAGGTCTTGTTGGTAGCCTTCTTTATGCATTGTCATCTGGAATACCTCAGTGAGTGAGAGCTTCTCTCATAAAAAAAAAAGCTGGATCAAATGTTTTGAGATTTTTCACATATTTGATTCCCATGATATACATTTGCCAATTTCAGTTTAATGTACTGCAGCTAATTGCACTGATGTAGGGTGGTGTCATTATGATCAGGCCTTAGGAGTAATAGGAACATTCCTTTTTTGTTGCATATCTTGTTACACTTCCCCTCTCCTCAAGGTCAGTGTGAGCCATCTTGTTGCGATTACCTGCTCTCTAAGTACATTGAGTGGGCAGGCAGACTGCTTTGATCATTTCAAATCTTTCATTATGGTCAGTCCTGGGATAGGAGAGGCATACTATAATTTAATCTGATTGCTCTGTAATTACTGTTTGACGTGTTTTAGATGAGATGTGTTATTTACCTGGGACAGTCCAATATCACATAGACTAAAATTATGTGTCCGTTGTCTTTGTGCTATTTAAAAACAGAGTTGAAAATCTGCTTAAGGATGTATTGAAGCCTTTTCTGCCATCATACAGGTATCACAGGAGCTTCTTTAACCAGCAGAGGTAGGACAGCTACAAATATAAACATTTATTATGTATTATTATAAAGAGATCAACAGGAATCAAAGCTTTTCAAATGTTTCACATTATTATGAATTTATGTTTTATGTGAAATCACCACTGCACATTATTTTGTCTGCTGGTAAAGTAAGTAAAGTATTTTAAAGACCATAATCAATATGTACTTCTATAAATAAAGTATATTTTCTGAAGAAAAGGACCGGCAGTCAGACTAGACTTGTGAATCCTACAGTTTCAGAAAATATTGTCCTACAGCAGATATTCTGCAGCTGGTGTTCTTATAAGAGTGCTGGTTCCACATTCTGACATCACTCATTAACCCAGCCATCATGCAATTATGCAATGATTACACAGCTCTGCTTTGTTTGTCCCTGTAAGGCACCTCTTTATGATACCAGCAGGTAGGCAGCACATTCTGAACTGTTCTTTGCCCTTCCATTTTCCTACATCAGGTATAATTGCTAGGGGCTTAGTCTTGGTGTATATGTAAGTCTGGTCAGAGGGGTAACTCCTACCCCTGCGCTGACAACACTACTCCTTCATCATGTCAACAATACATCTCCCCCTGACTTGAAAAAACAAACCAACAACCCAGTCCGGGACTTTCCACATTGTCTCAATTAAAGTTGTGTGTGAAGGGGAGGGATAACTTCTCAACTCTGTGTGGGTGCGTGCGTGTGTGTGTGTGTGCACACACTTCTATCCTTATGAAGACCAAATGTTCTAACAAGGTTAGAAACAATTCCTGCAAATGGAAGATTTCGGTAACTCTTGTTCAGGGAGCAAATTTAAAGTTACAGCACTTAGGATTACAGTATAGAACCCGAACTTTGATACTGTTACATTGAAATCATACTATTATATAAAAATACACTTCTATATCAAAGTCCATATTATTCCGTGTGTGCATATTGTCAGTAAGTATTGAGTGACTGTATTGAGTGCATATGTTCATATATGTAAATGTTTTCACCCTATTCTGCTTCGCATAGTATTATGGTCGTTATGTTTTCAGCTACATCCATTAAGTGCATGCGCATTCTGTCTCCCATTGTTAAGAGAGCTGAGGCCATTTGAACTGCCTAGGCATGAAGGATCCAAGGGAAAAAATTGGGCATCTAATATAAACCAAAGGGCTGTTATCAAGCAGACTGTGGCCTCACAGTTTTTCACAGGAGACATTTCAAGACATCCTCATACCTACATGACTGAAAAGGTCAATTGTTGGCAACTCCCAAAACGACATAAATGACAGAATGACCGTTGACAATGACTCGGCATGAACAATACCAAGACCCTGAAACTGAAGCAGCATAATTCAGCAAGCACTCATTTTACTATTTATATCTTTGCATTACATGTTTTGCCATATCCACTTTCTGCTGAAAAGAAAACCACTTGTTCACAATTGCCCTTTCCATTTCCATTTCCATTATTTATCAGGTTATCTGTAGCTCTTATAAAGCATTTAATTCAGTTACCCCAACTCAAGAAAGCCTTAGGAAGTAGTCAGTCCTCTTATTCAGTTCAAACATTTAAAATTTTAAATTGTATTTCTTGCTTTAGGCAGTAATGTTAATTATAGACTGTTCTGTATTTGAGGAAAATGTATGCATCTTCCAAGTTGTGACAGTGGATTGTGCTGCAGGAGGCTCAATTTTTTTGGTGCTGTTTCTAGCCTGGCCGCAGGTACAAGCAAACAAAAGTATGTAAATGAATCATCTCTCCAGACTAATACACCCGAATATGTACGGGTAAATTGGACATGTTGAAAACAGAAGACACATTGTATAGCCTACTCGGTGGTCTGTTGCTTAGTGCTATGAGCAAGGCAGTGAACCAGGACTGCTCCTCACAGAATCTTCCTGAATAATGCTATTTTGTAGACACAACATTGTAAGCAGCTGTTTTCTTTATATTATAAGTAATCTATCATATATATAATATAACCCCACTGTGACTGCACAAACTCATATACTCCAATATCATAACACTTACTCCAAATTACAATTAGACAGCAAAGCTACAAACACTGGTAGACTGTTTCTTTTTTTTTCCTCACCGTCCAGACCTAAACACCGAAAATGAAACTGTCACCACTTTTAGCTACAGGAGCCAGAAAGCGCACCCATTCAGATTGGACAAGTATCAATTTCAGCTAAGACTAAGATACAGGCAAGCTGTGTAAAAATCCACTGTCTGTGGGACCACCCAGTGGCCTCAATTTGATTTGCAAGAATCCACCACTCTCAGGTCAATACAACCAATCAGAGCCAAGGGGAGTGTCTGAGAAGTGTCAATCATTCTTGTGCCACCCTCCCCCCAGCAGTGCATACTGGGAAGTGCCCCTCCCCTGCGCAGGCGCAGTACCTGTTCTTACCTGATCAGAAACATTCATGCTCTAACTGCAAACAGTGGCGGAGAACTGACAACAACAACAGAGCCGAAAAATGCCCCACCATTGCCCCCATCAAAGAGAAGAAATAAGAACACTGACGAAGAAAAGCTGTATCAAAACAAAGAATTGAAACGAGCCAGAACGAAAACAAGGATAAATATCGGAGTGTCATTTCAGAGGTGGAAGATGCTGCAGGATTTGTAAGGACTTAAGATCGATGCAGAGTTTGCTGCTTTTCTGCTGGACAAGTAAGGACCCCTGCTTGATATATGTTTCATTCATGTTTTCATACATGTTGTAACCACAAGGATATGGTGGCGGCAGTTACAGTAATACTCGCAATGGCACATACCGGTGATGTTGCAGTCAAGCTAGCTAGCTTTTATACTAACTCCGGTGTTTAGCTTTTATGGCTACTGGTTAGCAAAAGTTTCTTTCAAGTGACTGGGCAGTTATAACGTTTGTGTTCAGTATGCTCTGAAGTGGTTGAATTGGTCTAGTCAAAGTTACTCATGCTTCAGAAAGGTAGCATGGCGCTGCACCAGGTAATGATTACCTGGTAACTCTACAGTTACTCTACAGCTACAGTGATCGGCATGAGGCACTCGTCATTGTAATTTAGTTGTATTGATCGGAAATGGGCTTATATTGTTGTTATTTTGAATGCACTGTCTTTTTTGTATACATGTCCACTGTTACCATGGTTACAAGCCTGCGCATGCACGACACGCTCCTCCTCTCTCACACTCCAATCTCATTACATTGTGCAAATCATTGCTGACAAGAATGAATTACACAGTGTGCAAATAAATAACTAGTGCACCTTTATGTTGCTCTCCAGAGAGCCAGAAAAGATTGAGTGTATGGGTCATAGGAAAACTTAAGAATGCAGGAAAATTGGATAAAAGAGCGAAAGCCCCTATAGTGAACCAGGGTGGTACACACACCTCATGTGTTGACACACAAACACAGACAGACATTCACAGATATGGTTTTGACCGTTTAAAGAAAATTGGAAAAATCTGTTTGTTAGTGGCAACCACACCTTGCCAGTCTTCTCGTACCTCATTTAAGGAGGAGAAAATTTACAATGTCTCTGCCCCAAAGGACTTTCAGTCTCTGCAAATCTCCATCCAGTTTTTCTTAGAATAATATACCAAGAAATGCCCATTGACTAAACAAAACATTTTTAAATTTTTTTTTTAGATATTTCAATTATTATTATATTCAGTTATTGAGAGTTATTAGGTTTGAAATTTTGAGTCTGTCTTTTAAAATGAATGGTAACTACAGAAGAACAAATTGTTAAATTCCCCCCCCAATAATCTTAATGTTTCTTCAATAGTCAGACTTGTTTTCATGGTTTCTCGAAGTAGTCTTAAAGGGATGTTCTGGTGTAAATTTAATCCATGGTTTTACACACCGTGACACCGAGTAAGACCCCCCAAGAGATCAAGTTTGTAGACCGCTATATTTCCGCAGGATGAAAATGTATGATTATTACTCCATGGAAATGCAATCAAAGTTCATGTGTGTCTTGCTTCCCAGATTATAACATTATAACAATATTATCGAGAGCGGACAGGGAAAAAAAACAGAATTGAGCATTTCTAACTTTAGGTATTTGGAGGAGACTGCGGAACTCTACTGCACTCAGTAATCGTTTTGTCGGGCTTCCCCACAAGAGGAAGCTGCTGGAGTGGTGAGTTGTGTTCACTCTACAATAGAAATCTGGCTTAGTTAGCAGATGTGCTTGGACCCTATTTGTACTGTTGCTGAAGTTTGGTGCTGTTCTTAGCATTATTTGTGGCTATGAGTGGCTTTTTGATGCTGGTTTCTCCTTGGAGGCATATTTTGCAATGTAATTGTTATCATGCGGCCTTTTCTGAGGTTGCTAAAACTACGTAAGCTAGCAGCCTGCAAACTTTATCTCTCGGTGGGGGGGTCTCACTCGGTGTCACGGTGTGTTAGACCATGGATTAAACTTACATTACATCATACATTTTTATATTACAATGCCAGAAACATCCAGTTTAATTGTTATTGTTTATAGCTAAAGGCCATATGACATAAGTAGAGGAGAGCATGTGTTTCTTAACTCTCACATGACAGGTTGACTGGAAAAGGCAGCACCAGCCTTTCACTAACGAACCACCAAGTTCAAAATTTGCCTCCATTGACCAGTGTTTGGAATGAGCACTCAGGGAAGAGGGAGGAATGATTTACTGTTGAGTATACTTACATTTAAATTCCAAATAAACCATTTGTAATTAAAGTTATAGACAAATTCAATTAAAACTAGAACTGCAAGCAGTTATGAATGGGGGCCAAGCCCCCCCGTGCACCGCAGAGCCCACGGAAGTTTGCCCCAAAGGATGATGGGCTCAGGGCAAAAGTGAGGACACAGGCCAACATCTGAGCCATGGTATTCACTGTAATGGGAAGTGCACTGGAAGTGCAAAAAGCTGAATGTGTGCCGATTTGAATTTGTTGTGCTGAATCATGTCCACTTTGACCAATCGTTACTTAACTATATGGCTGGCCTCAGGAGTGACCCCACATCAGCACTGTTTCATTACATTTGTATTACTGCAACAAAAAATGAGAGTGACAAGGAAAAATGCATTTATGTTGATTAGTGTGTGGTGACTTAACAAAGGAAAATTGCAGCAGAAGTGGGTGGGGCCTATGTCAGAAAACCTAGCTGTATTCGGGAAATACATGAATCAGGGATTAAAATTAATGCCGTCCCATCGTCCCAGGGACATAATAAATTGTTGCTGGGAGGATCAGTAATCTAACGGGCCAAACTTGGGACGACTAGAATTTTGCCTGACTGCATTTTTCTGTTTAAAAGTTTTCATCACTTTCTGCAAACCAGAATGGTGGTCTGTGGCAAAAGATTTATGTGAAAAGGTAAATGGAACAGGACTGGCTGGCGCGCTCGCGTTTATGTTGTTCTGCATACCTGCAAACTTGTTGCTTCTCAACGACAATTGCCGTTTTCAATGAATTTGTCTTCAAAATAAGAGCTTTACATTGCACCCCATTGGAATTTAGAACTGGGTTCTTAGCGTGGAGCTTTTAATTTGAAAGTAGCGACCGGTAGTAGCTTGCTGCAACAACAACAAGCAGACAACGAAGACAGCTACAGAGACCAAGGAGACACTAGCATCTCCTGGATCTCAGTGGCTGTCCAGTTACTCATCTTAATGTCCGTGGATGAAGTGATGGACTGACTGATAGATTCAGATAGACTGATAGTGCCCTCTGGCACAGATACGCAGGACTTCTATATATCCCGCGGATACCGGAGCACGATGCAGCAGTTGAGTTGAATTTTGCACCAAGCAGACAGAAAGTCAAGCACAGAAATAACAATTTAACATTGTTTGTTGTTTATCTTGTAAGAAGCCACGCCCACATTGGCCAGTCATAACCACCTTCAAGGTTCAAGGGGATACAAGGTTTTTGAATGAGTGACATACGGTGTGGGAATTATAGGCAAAAATGCATTGGCCTAGGTCAGGGGTGGGGAACCTTTATCCTATCCATCCCTGAAGGGCCTTGACATATTTTTTTTGAAGGTGAGCAGCTCACAACATAATTTTTATGGCCTCTTTAACTTAATTGCAATAACGTAAATATCATGACTGTTAATTAATGTTTAAGCCAATTTTAATTTCATCCATCTCAGTGTATCTTAGTGGTTTAATCCAATTAATTATCTGTTCCTGTTGGTTTTTATATTCACTGATGTTTAGCAGTTTAAGCAGTAAATAACCTATAATATACCTCAAATCATTCTGATGTGAAATATAAAAAAATCAGCTCTCATAAATCTCATATATCAGCTTTAAATCACTTGAAAATGTCAGATCTGAGTTGTCTCATATAAGGTTGTCAACTATCAATCTTAGGTGGAATTGTTGAGTCTTTTGAAAGCAGGCTGAATATAGCTCTGATGTCATTTTTCGAGTGATTTAAGAGGGCCATATCTGTTTATTTTCACATCAGAATGCTCTGAAATGATTTGAGGTACATTATAAGGTTGTCTGCTGTCAATCTGAGGTGGAAAAATGAAACTTAATTATCAGCGTCATTATCATATCAGTGTGACCTAATGTGATGGCTGGAACTGCTTCTCCTTTGTGAGACATCTGATGTCAGGTGGCAGTGATGACGTTGCCACTCTCAGCTGGTTGTCCAGGTTTGGGTCGGTCAGGCTTGAGTGGAGCCGAGTCTTTGAAAGAGTCAGTTTTGAAAAGAAAAACTGGAAATCTCATGCAGAATCCTTCAATGATTTCTCAGTGTCTTGTGCCATGTCAGTCTGAAACGGTTCTCTGAGATAAACTGACACTTTGGAACAGGTCAATTTTTCCTGGCGTGTGCAGCTCCACAGCGGCAGCGAGGAGCTCCACAAATTCACCTTTGGCATGAGGTGTCAGCTTCTTAGCAATTAGCTCACTCACAACGACGAAGCTGGCCTGCGTCACGTTGTCCTGGTCTGCTCGCGGTTTGGATAAAACTGCTTGCTGGCCAATCAAACTCGGAGAGTAGCAACTTTATTCATGTGCATTTGTCCTTTCAGCGCATCCAGTTTTGCATGTTTCGCTTTATAATGACGCTCAAGGTTTGAGTTTTCATTACTGCCGAAGCGTCCCCACAAACCAGGCACACAGACTTTCCTTTTACTTTCACAAAGAAGAATTCATTCGTCTATTTATCCTTGAAAGAGCGACACTCCGCACCAAATTTTCTTATTCGCCATCTCTTGTTTTAGCCAACGCGAGTCTCCTCTCGTTGTTGTCACCTCTGAATCACTGAGGACACAACGCGATGAGATGACACGCGATGACAGTTACACTGATGTTGTGTTCAATGACCTTGGTCATGGCCTGGAAAGACAGACACCCGCCCCGGGGGCATTTAATTGCACATTTGAAATAATTTTTCGTGAATTAATTTTTTGTGAATGTATTTACAGATTGCCTCATGGGCTAGACCAAACTGTCTCGCGGGCCGTAAACAGCCCGGAGGCCGGAGGTTCCCCACCCCTGGCCTAGGTTATAGTGCCCCATGCAGGTGGACATATATAGTTTTTTGTCTGAGCGTTCCCTCAACACCAGGAACATTCAAACTGTGCTACAAAAATGACATATTTGATTTTTAATGGCTTCACATGTCACAGAGTGTCTGAAGTGAAAGCATGGAGGACAAGGTTAGACATTAAATTTGCATTTATTCAAGAGCTTTGGTGGGGTGAGCTGACAGTGTCATGACATGGTACTCACATCTGAAAGTACAACCCTTTGGAGAAAAGAAAATGTTTTGGGTCAAAGTTACAGACTTACTGGACTTTAGACTACAGGACTTGTCCCACTGACCATTGAGAGCGAGGTCATGGCCCTTTCCTGATTCACTTAGATGATGTTGATGATCTTATTACTGCCTGGCTCAAGGGTAACTTTCGTCCTTTATCAGGGGGGAAATAATTGCTTGCTTTCATCATTAGGCCTTCCAACAAGGAAATTAACTGACTGACACAATGCATGATGGGCTGTGTGTATTTATTATATAAGAACAGCAAAGTGCTCCTAGTTTGATATTCAAAAGCATGCTGTGACTTATACAGCAGCCTGCCCTGTCAAATAGAAATTGTGTCTTTGAAGCCAGCAGATTTGCAGTTGATAGCTTTCTGTCTATCAAGTGAGGTTTGTTTGACTAATCCATTGCTACATAATTAAATCTGACCCATGGCTCTTCATCCTGCAGCACATTATTATCATGGAGACCCGTCTGACCCTGCCATCTCTGGTCTGACACTCCTTACCCAAGATTGAGAGAAACCTCTGTTACATACCAGTTTTTTAATGACAGTGGGCTGTTTGTGTCACTTTTGTTTCTCTGATGAACTGTTTTTTAATGTGTGTTTTATATTGTTATTTGTAATAGAAAGCATTTTTATTTTACCTAATTAAGATTTACACAACATAACAACACTCCACACCAGTGGCGGCTGGTGAAAATATTCTTGGTGGGGCTGTATTTGCCAGAAGCGTATGGTAACTATCCCAATTAAAAAAAAATCCAAACCAAAAGATAGGATTTTTTTAGGGATAAACAATAATTATTTAATTGCCCTTTAGAAATCAACAGTTTGACAGATAATGACATGAAACATTTACAGTATTACAATATGATTGTTTATTATTGTAATATTTATAGGTGGATGGTGATTAAAGATTAACACAGAAAAACTGGCAAAGCAACATAAAATGTACCAATTGGATTATGCAAATACCGAGTTGTATATGTGTCTGTTTTGTGTGTGTGTGTGTGTGTGTGTGTGTGTGTGTGTGTGTGTGTGTGTGTGTGTGTGTGTGTGTGTGTGCGTGCTTGCGTGTGTGTGTGTGACAGTGACAGCTCGTATGTGTACATGAACTTTCTAAACTTTCTCTCTTCTGAATAGCAAACCCCTCAATGACTTTGGTGTTAAAGTCGGGAATGTTCTGTATCAGGTTTCTCTCCATGGAGAGCATAGCCAGTGCGTTCAGGCAGCCTTGTACCATAGTCAGCCAAGGAATGTCTTTATCTTCTTTAAAGTAGAGAAGCACCTCTCTGATTCCACTGTAGTCATCAGTGTGGTAATGAGAATCTTAAGAAGACTTACGGTCTCACTGAATGTGTCCTGGAGGTTGTTATCCATAAAAACCTGCATGAGAGCGAGTGAACGCCTTGAACTCTGCATTTTCATAGACCAATTCTGACAATTCTGTCTTAAGTTTGGCCTTGTCCAGTGTTGGATAGGCTTCCACAGTGGTTTCCAGTGCTGAATCTGGGAACTTCATGCTGTGTTTAGGGAACAGGTCTCCTTGCATCAGGGTGGCACTGATGAGGTTCTTGGGGAAAGAGAACCTCTCCTTGGCAATGGTATCACATACCTATGAAATGATACATATTTTTTTCACTACACATAATAAACAACAGTAGAATTAAATGTTCATATCTCACCATGTGAATATCATCATTATCGCCTTACAAGCTGACCATATAATTGTATGGAAAAACAAGGACAGCTTATTGTAAAATATCATGAATATAAAAAAAAACTGCATCTAAACATTTTGGCATTTTTACGTTCTTCTGTAGCTGTGTGGTGAATTGTTCAGAATATCAAAATACGTTGGCTGTCATAATTATACAGAAATTGAAGACAAACAAAGACACCAAAGGTAAAACACCTCATGACCTGTATATAGAACAATGTTACAGCTTACATCTGTAGCTAACTGTTGCTGCTCCTCTTGGCCTAGTGCCTTCCCTTTCTTTATGTGTTCAGATGCAGAAATGAGGACTCGAGTTTGCGACCTGCACTCAAATTTGCGATTCGGACTCGAGTCACACTTAAGTCGCACACACAGAGACTTCGAACTTGACTCGGACTCTTGTTTTGGGACTCATGAACAATCATTGTTTTTTTTTTTTCTTTTTTGGTGCATTAATATTGAGGGAACTCTGAAACGTCTCATGAGCTTAATGTGATTCCTTCCTTTTTTTCATGGTAACTATGGTAACCATATTACACATCGGGTGCGAGCCTTGGGGCCTCATGCACTAGTACCTCAGATGACGACTATGGTGACCGGTGGCACAGCTGCAGCTGCTGCTGTACCATTTGTGATTACATTTGGTTATGAAAACATCAAACAGGATGGCAACAAAACAAAAGGAGTGCTGACTGTAAATTCTGCTGTACCCGAATCAAGGATGCTAGATCCACCACATCATATTTTATCAGGCACCGGAAAGCTCACCCGGATAGGTCAGTCACATTAGCGCATGTGGACAGTTAGCTCAGCATCAGCTAGTTGGGTCGCCCTGGTTCTGAATTTCAGCTATCTAAAAAGTCGCTCTCCTGACAGCAGTCTGTTTCTGTGCCTGCACCTTAAAATGCTCTGTCAACACCTACTTGGAGAGCCCTTCCTGCTATGTTACTCTCAGGGAGGGGAAGCCCCTTGCGCTACTGGTAGCATGCGCTAATGTTTATGGTGGATGTATATTTAAATGTATCGCTATGGCTCCTGGAGATTTTTTCGTTCAACCATAACAGTTTGACCCGCAATCGGACCCAGAAGGAGAGGCTCCTGAATAAGTACAGACTCTGTGGCTACAGCAGGATGTTTCAGAATGTTTAGTGTGTCTTAATAATGTTAGTTTGTTCGTATGTGTTGTTACAGTGACTACCATGTAGCTAATGGCTAACAGCTCGCAAAAGCTGTTTGTCTCCAACACACTCTCCAAACTCTTGGACACTGTTTGCATCATCTCTGTTTCCAGTCTGCACGTTTCCAGACTTTTTACTGTGACAACCAAGCTCCATCGTAAGATTATTAACATTAAACTTGCTTCAAATGCCATTGCATAGTGGACCGAAGCGGAGCTAACTAGTTAGCCAATTTCCAGCTGACTTCACCATACTCATAGGCAACTGTTAATACTACCAAACCGCAGTGACACTTATTGCTGGCTCGGTTGCACTTGCTGGGTCTCGTATGGGTGGGACTGATCCTTTTACGAGGGTCAGTGTCGAGGCAAAGCCAGCTTTGTACTTACCCACGCTACTGAAGCCGTCCGATGTGAAGTGGTTAGCACACACATACAAGCTAACATGAACCGCAGCCAGCACATTGTCATTAAAAATGAAACACATCCACTGTCTCTTCTGTTGTTCTGTAGCTGGGACAGAATATAGGCACTCATGTTGATTTTTACAACCAACAACAGAGCAATATGCGTACCTAGCGCTGAGCGATGACATTGCAAAACACTGCTGTCTCATGGCTGGACACACCGAACTTAACCTCGGGGATGAACGCCTCCCTCTCGGATATCTCCTATCACCGTGTAGAGGAGGCTGGTCTATGATAATGGCTCCTTTCGTTACATAACGACTGGAGCAGAATCTGTGGGTGGGCTGCAGAGACCATGCGGAAATCCTGGGGGGACAGGGGGGACATGTCCCCCCGCCTCCAGTAAAGCTGTCCCCCCTAGAATAATTTGAGACACAATTAATAATTTTTGAACAATGCAGTAACATCTCCTCCTTGAACCGGCACCTTATTGTGGTGGAGGGGTTTGAGCACCTGAATGATCTTAGGAGCTATGTTGTCCAGGGCTTAATGCCCCTGGTAGGGTCTCCCAAGGCAAACAGCTCCTAGGTGACAGACTAAGATCAGTTCAAAAACCCCTAATGATAGAGAGAATATCAAGGACGCTTACGTCGCCCGGATTGGCATCACTGGGGCCCCACCCTGGAGCCAGGCCTGGGGTTGGGGCTTGCAGGCGAGTCCTCATGGGACCCGGCCGGGCGCAGCCTGAAGGAGCGATGTGGGCCCACCCTCCAGTGAGCTCACCACTTGCAGGAGGGTCCAGAAGGGACAGGTGCGGTGTGATTTGTGTAGCGGTCGTGGGTGGGGGCCCTGGCGACCCAATCCCCGGACAGTGACTCTAGCCATGGAGACATGGAATGTCATATCACAGGGGGGGAGAGAGCCTGAGCTGGTGTGAGAGGTTGAGCGGTACCAGTTAGAGATAGTCGGGCTCGCGTTAACGCACAGTCTGGGCTCTGGAACCAGACTCCTTGAGAGAGGCTGGACTCTCTTCTATTCTGGAGTTGCCCTTGGCGAGAGGTGGCGAGCTGGTGTGGGCTTGCTTATAGCTCCTCAGCTCAGCCACCATGAGTTTACCCCAGTGAACGATAGGGTCCTTTCCCTGCGCCTTCAGGTCGGGGATAGGTCTCTCACTGTTGTCCCGGCTTATGGGCTGAACAGCAGTGTAGAGTACCTGGCCTTCTTGGAGTCCCTGGGAGGGGTATTGGAGAGTGCTCCAACCGGGGACTCTGTCGTTCTACTGGGGGACTTCAATGCTCACGTGGGCAGCGACAGTGTTACCTGGAGGGGTGTGATTGGGAGGAACGGCCTCCCCGATCTGAACCAGAGTGGTGTTTTGTTAATGGACTTCTGTGCTAGTCACAGTTTGTCTATAACGAACACCATGTTCAAGCATAAGGGTGTCCAGGTCAATGATCGACTTTGTGGTCATGTCTGACCTCTGGCTGTATGTCTTGGACACTCGGGTGAAGTGAGGGGCTGAGCTGTCAACTGATCACCACCTGGTGGTGAGTCGGATCCGCTGACAGGGGAGGAAGCTGGACAGACCTGGCAGACCCAAATGTATTGTGAGGGTCTGCTGGGAATGTCTGGCAGAACCCTCTGTCAGGGAGGTCGAGGAGTCGACGATCATGCCGGCGTGATCAAATTACGTAACTGATTTAAGATGATGTAGCACCGAGACGGAGCCTCGGTGAGTCTCGGTTCTGACTTTATGTATTGGCACGGCCTTCAAACTAAATACAACTTTGTTGTGTTGATAGGCCAAGTAAAACTGGAGTTATGATCAATATTGTCCGGCACGTTTTTTGTTTTTTTTTGCTTTTTTTCATGTTTGCTGCATGTTTGGGGCAGGAAGAAGCAATAAAATCGGACTGCTCTCACGAAAGTGTCCGCAAGCAGGAAGTGTTTGCAAGCCAAAAAAAACACGTTCTTGTGGCTGGAAAAAGGCATCACACCAACCAATCACAAAATTATATGATAAATCACGTGATTTAGTTGCAGAGGAACGGGGGAATCTGTGGGAGGGACGGTGACAGAGACACTGACAGTCAATAGAGACAGCGAAAGAGATGGCAAGTTGTGAGAGTTGAGAGATTTAGTTTGTAGTGTAGTCATTTTTTTGTTCTGTGAGTCAAAACAATGAGAAGACTGCTGAATGTGGAACAGGCAGGAGAGCTGAGAAGCCCTGAGCTTGAGGCATTGCCTGCATTTAAATGTAAATAGTTACATATAACTTTGTAAATTTCAAAAACTTATGCACAATTTTAGCAAACAACAATTTGTATTTGCATTCTAAGTAACAAAATTGGTTCATTAAACATATTTGTGGATTTCACAATCAAAAATCTAACTTTTTCCTACTTGGATTTTATGATTTTTTTGTGATTTTAGGTCCATTGTATTAATACAGTGTGTCAAAATGAAGAAAATAACTGTAGATTCACACATGTGAGGTTGTGCTGAAAATAATGACACCAAACAAGCGGATGAAAATGGATGGATGGGTGGATGGCAGTAGCATTTACTGAAAGCACAATGAAAGTGGTGCTCATTATAATTGCACAATAATGTGCTATTTACAGCTTTATATATTTAGTCCCCCTCATTCCTATAAATGGTTGAGTCCACCCCACACTCTTTCCAAGGGGCAGAGCTAGCCGCTGCAGCAGCATGTGGGCAGAGCCTGCTACTCACACCGTGCTTCGTGGGGTAAGAGGTGTGTATACCACACAGACAGAGTTACATAAGTTACACAGACAGAGTTACATAAGTTACAACAACTTAATTGAGCAATTGCTCTAAGGTGAACTTCAGCTTTCACTCACGAGGAGGTGTGTAAATTATCTGATTATGAGAAATCTGATGAACAAACTTAGATGTTTACCTGATAATTAGTTGCATGTGTACATTTTAATTTGATTTCAATCATTTTGTTTTAAATCTAGACATGTGCAGGTGGACTCAGCCAGTGCAAATTGTGGAAAAAGATGCTGTATAAAAGACAGTCTACAACTTTTATTCCTTGTCCCCCTGTAATTATTCTCTAAAATTTTACTGTTTATTGTCACCCCCAACAATGAAATGGGATTTTTGCCCCTGCATGCAGGAATCCCTTGTTTTCCTCATTCTGGGAGTTGGCAGGCTCAGGGAGGACCAGTTTGTATATAGAGAGACCAGAGAAAGGAAGGAAATAGGAGGTGGACCCAAATGCAGTTACTCACAGGACAAGAGGCAAGATTGAGGGGGTGAAAAAGGCAAGCTATAATTAAACAAAGCTGAATGCACCAAAAACCACAGAGCATGACATGGAAATAAATCCAGGACCAAAAAACCAAAGTAGCAACACAACAGCAGGACAAAGTAGCAAAGACAAAGGCAAAGAACAAATCAAAAATCACCGTTCAACTCAAACAGAAAAAACACTCACAATCCAAAAACCACATTCCATGGGGAGAATGGGGAAAGAAGGAATTCTGGAAGGACATCATCAAGGACTGACAGAAGCTGATGTAGACAGAAGCAACGAATGGAGGAAGAGTGAAGGGGAAACAAAGCCTTAAATACAAAGACACACTGATGAGGGGACAAGGAGCAGGTGAGGAGAGAGAGGAAGGGGGAGGCAAGGTGCGGTAACGAGGGGGGAAGCACAGAGGAGAAAATACTGACAGAGAGGGAGACAAACTGCAACAAGGAGAATACACAGTAGACAATGAAAGAACAAGAGATACAAGATACAGAACCATGATATCAAAACGTACCACAACATGAACCATGACATTGTGTCCACTCTCCACTGCAACAAGCCTGCTATTTTGACTACCACACTCACCCAGAGTTGTAGAATTGCAACACATATTTAAATGCTCTAAATGAAATTTGATGAATCTGTTCCACAATAATTACATGTGTACATGTTCTAGACTTTGTAATAGCAACAAAAAAAATGTAAAAGACATTTTACTTACTAAAATCTGGTGAATCTAGTCCAGTGAAACAAAGAGATTGTTCGAAGGAAATCTTGAGAGGTTGTCTAAGTCATTAACCCTTTGATGCATAACATATGCACACCCTTCTAATGCACAACATGGGTCAAAAATGACCCACATTCATTTCCCAGGTTATTTCATGCTGGCTGAGTTTTTCTTTGTTCTATCTTTTGAAATGAATTCATTTTATGAATGGAGGAGGACAGGTGTGTGTGTGTGTGGGGGGGGGGGGGGGGAGAACACAGATTGGTGGGTAGGACACTGGGAGGCAGGGATCAACAAATGATACAACGAGACACAGGTGTGGCACAAAAGGACAGGTGTAAGAAAAGACAAAGACAGGAGGTAAACATGAAACAGAACACAAGAGAACAACTACTACAAAATAAAACAGAAACTAAACAACACAACCATGACACATACCTCTGATAACAGATAACATGGCTATTGAACTGAACTGTACACTGGTGAAATGTGATCTAACAAAATAAAATACAACTTAACACATAACTAGAGCGAGAACTGAAGACTCATCAGATGAGTCGTCTTTATCATCAGAGGAGTCTTCATGTAGGAGAGCTGGATACCCAGTCACACCCACAACGCCAGCTTGACCCTGTGGCAAATATTCTGGGTCATCATCATCAGAAGTTTCCGACTCAGATTCAGAACAAACTGCCTCTACATCATGATTTCAGTTGTTCTTTCATTAGTTTTAGTCAGGAGCCTTTTCTTGCAATTTTTAGCTTTTCAGAGCAAAAGACGCATGTTTTTGCCCTTTGTGACAGATTAAGTAATATAAGTATATAAGTAAGTAAGTAAGTAAGTAAGCTGTATTTGAATGGGACACGTTTTTTTTAAGCGATTTCGACTCCAAGTGTCTGAAATTTATCTAGTTAGCTGGACTAACTAATAGTAACTAACTATGGTAGAATTAGCTAACTAAAATAGAAAATCTCACTCTCAAGATAACCTAAACCTGTTATGTACAGTTATCTTTCATAGTTTTCATCAAATATTTTCAAAGGTAATATTAGAACAATTTAAAAATATTGATAGTACTTACACAGGGAGCAAATGTCACAAGCACAGTTGACACCAAATGCTATAGCAAATTAATGTGGGTCGTTTCTGACCCATGTGTGTGAAGTTGATGTAGAAATACAAAAGCTGTGCTTGTTCATAAAGTAAGGAAGAAAAAAGAAAACTAATGATTTGTGCCAAACAAAAACAATACATTTACTGCATATTTGGAACATGATAAATGATGATAATTTTTTTCTAAGACATATCATAGAAACATTCAGCAATAGATGGAATAGCATAGAAAATGAATATGGGTCATTTTTGACCCATGTTGTGCATTAGAGGGGTACTGATACAAAAGGGGTATTTATTCAAAAAGTAAGAAAGAAAAAAATAAAATAAAGATGTATGATGATCAAAAACAATTGAGGAATTCCTTGAATACTGAATGATGAAAGTAATTCACTGCAAAGATATAGAAAATAAAAACTAATAAAAACTTTTGACCCATGTTTTGCATCAAAGGTGGGACATTGTGAGACTGAACAATAAGACCCAATGACTATGTAAATGTGGTAAAATAATAAGATAAAATATAACAGATTTTTTTTTTTAGGATGGCTAAAGGTGACGTAATTTTACAACAAGGGGTGTTACAGGGTTAAAGACAGTGGCGGTCTTCAGGTGCTCCTCTAACACAGTCCAGTGACTCCAAAATCGACAAATTCCTAAAAAAATGGAGAATCAGAGGATGTGGTTGCATCATGGCCTTGCAATGCCAGCTCAAAAGCTCCACAGAATTTCATACGATCAATGATCTACAAAATATGTCTGTTCATGTCTAGCTGGCTAGCTGACAGCATTGTTCATGTGTACCTTGGAGCTTTCATGTTTTTTGATCCACTTTGATGGATGTTTTAGGTCTCTAACTACAATTATGAGTCATTTTTCAGAAAAGCGCCCATTTGTGCTCGTTAAGCTAACTGACTTTTAATGAGAGTTAAGAATAATCTGATATGACAGCTGTCACAATGCATACCCCCCGGCAGGACTAGAGTGGAAGCAACTAGATAAATTAAGCCATTTTAGTCTCAGACTAAGCAGGTGTAGGCTGGGGTTCAAATGGACCGCCTAATAAGGAAGAGTGGACGTGGTTGGACAGTGACTGACACTGATCTGATCAGCTGGCTGTCAGCTGACTGCAGCTGGGGCTCATGACTTCCGTGTCCTGCATGAATTTGCGCTATGCTTCATTTTTTAGATGTGTAACTTCTATTTCTAGTTTGCCATACAATAAATAGCCTAATAATAAACCAGTATTTTATTGCTTTTTAGAATTGCAGCTGAATTGCATGTTTTCAAAACCTCAGTATTATGATAATGTGACAAAATTCATGTTGACAGTAACTTGTTGACACAAAAGAAATGGCAATTGCATATTACTCACAGCTACACAGGATACACAGCTAAATAGTTAGATTCCTATAAGTACTTTGTTTATTAATGTTACATTAATCTACATATTGTGTTATTAAGGCCTGAAAGAAAATTATAGCGTGCACATACTGCCCTTTTCTCACTTTGAGCCCCTGTCCCTCCATAATCATGTGCCAGTCCCTGGCTACAGATGTGTATATTTATGGTAGGCTACTGTTGTTTTACAAAAAGCTCAGGAAGAAATAACAAGGGATACCTTGTAAAGTAAGATCCCTTGTCCCTCTTCCTGCCACACACATGGAATAAAGTGAGAAAAAATAGAAATGAGGTTATCTGTAATTGCAGATGTCAAGACCATGTTGAGAGATCGCCTCTGGCATGATGTTGGCCTGATGGTACCTGACTGGGTGAGTGGCGGTGGCTGAGACCGAAGTAAAGTCTGGTGTAGAAGTTAAAACATTTCTGATATGTAGAATATATACAGACATAAAAGAATAATGTGGAAACAAATAAGCATAATATTTCATAATAAAAACCACAAACAAGAATAGAATGAAAACACACACTTGTTAAGTGAATAAAAAGAGTGTTAAAAAGGAAAACAAGTTCTCAGGTTTATCCATTGCTTTAAGACCTTAATATTCAGTTAAAACTTCTCATTTAGCCCTGATGGATCCACCATTTTCAGTTTGTGGATCCACTTTCGTTCTTGTCTCTGTCTTTCAGGCCTGGACCAGGCACTGTTGCTCACTTTGCACCATGTAGCTGTATTTCTGCGGCTTGTGAGTCTTAAAATGGTCATAGAGCACTGCTGCCTTGTTTTTTTTTTAAAAATTTGATAGGTGTATTGACACATTCAGCATCTTGGAGTGTTCCCCGTTTCTCCTATGTATATTTTTTTTACAGGTGCTGCACTGGATGGCGTAGATGAGGTTGTTGGAATCCTCTGGAAAGAATTGCCATATGGGCCAGCCCTGTTTAGAAAAAAGATTCTCCAGATAGGATGTGTTAATACAGTTTTGCTTTTTGACCTTGACTTTTGTGTTTTACCAAATGCCATTTTGATGAGGGTGTCTCTGAGATTTTTGTTCCTCCTGTAGGCTTTTATAACCTTATACTATTGTAATCCTGCAACGTTTGCCTTGACCTCCTGGAAGTGGGTTTTGATTTTCGAGTTGAGTGGCACTAGTTGATGTGAGTATGTTACTACCAAAAGGATGATGGGCTCATTATTATGGTTGCCAATGTATTACCTGGATGATTCAAAGAGTTCTTTCACCTCACTCTTTATCTGTCTCAGAAACCTGGTTGAGTATCTTCTAGGCTTCAGGGCTGAAAAGAGTATATGAGTGGCATTTTCTACATCCTCTTTGTAATTAACTGGGATTTAATTAGGCCCCTATAAGTATGACAGGGATGATAGCTGGTTTTACATAAAAGTGTGTGCCTATCTGTATCCTTAAATTACACTTTAGTACCCAAGCCGTTTGAGTTATCTTTAAAATTTCTAAAAAAAAAATAAAAAAAAATAAAAAAAGGCATGTGCATCCAAGAATTCAACTTTGTGTTGTTGGATGTTGTGCTTTAAGGTAATCTGAGAGTGATGATTATTCGGGGTTGCCATGAATTCATCGAATTCAGCCAATGTGTGATGCCAAAGGCCAAAGATGACATCCAGATATCTTAAATATAGGCATGTTAATTTATTGCATTTCTTGAATACTGTGTTCTCCCAGTCAGCCATGTATATGTCAGCATAAGCAGGAGAATATTTGCGGCCCATTGCACATCCTGTTACTTGTAAAAATTACTTGCCATTAAACTCAAAATTATTCTTTGTCAGAGTTAGTTGCAGGAGGTCAAGGATGACGTCATCCAGGCAGGATGCATCAGGATACCTCTCAAAGCACTGCACAGTGTAAATGTTAGTGTAGAGCGAGTCAACGTCAATCAAGAAAACATACAAATTGGTAGGTACTCTTATGCTTTTGAGTTTGTTCACAAAGTCATTGGTGTCTTTTAGATAGCTGTTATGTTTTTTGGAGAGTGGATTTAAAAAATAGTCAATATACTCCGTCACATTAAGACTCCAGCCCACTGACTATAGGGTGACCACTCGGGATCAAAGAGGGCACCGGCCACGTGGTGGGAGACTTGTGGAAGTAGATAGAAGAGGCGCGGTCGCGGATAGTCAGGACCCATCTGGTGGGTTTTCTTTTTCTTAGTAATAAACCGTGTTATATAATTCTTCCACTTTCTCCCTGACTATTATTTGTGTCTCAGGATGGAGTAGGTGGGGTAATGGTTTGTAGTATTTACTGTTCTCAAGTTGTCTGAATGCGAGAGACTTGAGGTACTGAGGGCGGATCTCATCCACCCCCGGTGCTTTGCCACTGAGGAGCTTCCTGACTACCTCAGTGACTTCAGCTTGGGTGATGAATGAGTCAACCTCTGAGTCCCCAGCCTCTGCTTCCTCTATGGAAGGCGTGTCAGTGGGATTGAGGAGATCCTGGAAGTATTCATTCCACCGCCCGACAATGTCCCCAGCCGAAGTCAACAGCTCCCCTTTTCTACTGTAAACAGTGTTGGTGAAGGACTGCTTCCCCCTCCTGAGGCACCGGATGGTTTGCCAGAATTTCTTCGAGGCTGACCGATAGTCCTCCTCCATGGCCTCCCCAAACTTTTCCAAGACCCGAGTTTTTGCTTCCATGACTGCCCGTGCTGCCACTCACTTGGCCTGCTGGTACCTGTCAGCTGCCTCAGGAGTCCCCCCGGGCCAACCAGGCTCGATAGGACTCCTTCTTCAGCTTGACAGCATCCCTTACTTCTAGAGTCTACTACCAGGTTTGGGGATTGCCGCCACGACAGGCACCGGCCACAGCTCCAGACAGCCGCATCAACAATAGAAGTGGAGAACATGGTCCATTCGGACTCAATGTCCCCGGCCTCCCTCGGGATCTGGTCCAAGCTCTCCCGGAGGTGGGAGTTTAAGATCTCCCTGACAGAGGTTTCCGCCAGACGTTCCCAGCGGACCCTCACAATACATTTGGGTCTGCCAGCTCTGTCCAGCTTCCTCCCCTGCCAGTGGATCCGACTCGCCACCAGGTGGTGATCAGTTGACAGCTCAGCCCCTCTCTTTACCCGAATGTCCAAGACATATGGCCAGAGGTCAGATGACACGACCACAAAGTTGATCAATGACCTCCGGCCTAGGGTGTCCTGGTGCGATGTGCACATATGGACACTCTTATGCTTGAACATGGTGTTCGTTGTGGACAAACTGTGACTAGCACAGAAGTCCAGAAAGCATGAGCAGGTGGAGTATCACTTTTATTGTTTTGTGTGCACTTGCAGTTTAGGTGCTTCTGTGTACGTTGAAGAAGAGGACGTCAGCGGCACATCCGTGCCCTGCGCCTCCGTCGGGCAAGTCACCGTGGTATTTTGTACCTCGGGGGCTTCTGAAGGGTTAAAAGCATTCAAGCTGTCAGTCTCTGCTGGCACAGGGAGAGGAGGGACATCAGACACTGTTGCTGATGTGTCCTCAGGTGCAATGGATGCTTCAGTTCATGTAACAACCAGGTCTCTGCAGGTCTCCAAAGTGGAGCTGGTGCACTTGTGCGGTACCTGCCCAAATCATAGCTTTGCCAAAACTTGCTTAATCAAATGGGCCAATTGTTTCCAGCTCCTCGACTATCACTGCATCGTAGTGTTCCCTGAGGATTGACATGTTGTTAGTCATCCACTGTAGTGTGTTTAATCTGACTCTCTCTCACCATGTCGTTCGGAGGTGACAGCTTAATTGAGGAGCTGAGGCAGTGTGTCATGTCTGTAGAGTCTTGTTTTTTGTTTTGTTCTGATTCCTAATTTGTCTTTGTATCATGTATTTGTGTATCTTTGTTTTGATTTTCCATGCCCCACTGTGTCCTTTAAGTTTCTCCTATGTTCTCCCCTCTGTCTCCCTCTGTTTGTAGTTTTGTTTCCCTCCATGTTTCTCCTCTGTGCTCCTTCCCCGCTCGTTACCACATCTGTTCCTCGTCTGTTCATCAGTGTCTGTGTATTTAGTCTGTGTTCCCTTCACTCCTTGTCTGGTCATTGTATTTGTCAGTCCCTGTCTGCTCTTGCTCATATGTCTGCTCCTGTATCTGTCTGCGTCCCTGCTCCTGTCTCCCCATGGTATGTGTTCTTTGGATTTATATTTCTGGTTCTCTGATGTTTGATGGTTCTTTGATTTTTTTTTCTTTGTACTTTGATTCCTGGTTCTTGGAATTTCATGCTCCTTGATTTTTTTTTGTTCTGTTTATTTGTTGATTTTGGCTTTAAATAAAGCTCGCTTTTTGTTCCCCATATCCTTGCTCTCCATGCGTTATTGTGTTTGGGTCCACCTTCCCTTTCCATAGTCTTCCCCTTTTAACCCCAACCTGACAGAATGACCGGACCAGAAAAGGACCCAGCAGACTACGCTAAACAGCTCCTTGACATTTAGGAAAAATTGTGGGGGGATCTTGATGTCAAGACAGAGGCAAGGGAAATGCTCCAGATAATGTCTGAGTTTAACAGGACCATGATTGATAAGCCTTGGTTGTGGGCAGTTCCATGTGCTGTGGAATTAATTCCCGAAGTTGCTGACCTCAGGAGAACCTTGCTTGCCCAGCTACCAGACCATGCCTCAGCCACAGCCTAGCTACCAGCCCAAACCTACGCTACAGCCACAGCCTCAGCCACAGCCAAGTTACCAGCCCAAACCCATGCCTCAGTCACAGCCAAGCTACCAGCCCATGCCTCAGCCCATGCCTCCGCCACAGCTAAGCTATCAGCTCAAGCCCATGCCTCAGCTCTGAACTCAGCCCATGCCTCAGCTACAGCCCAGCTACCAGCCCATGCTTCAGTCACAATCCCGGACAAGCCCTCAGTTTCCCCTTTTTGTGGAAGCCGCCCTGCCTACAAAGTACCCCCACCAAGAGAGCGACATTCTTGGCAGCGTTCTGGCTCCTTGAAGTCTGTCAACCGCCCAACCAGCGCTTGCTGGGTTTGTTCCGCTGATGGTGTGGCTGACACCCAGGCCGACACCTGCCAGTGGCCCTCAGTCGGCGGCCCGGTCGACACCTGCCAGTGGTCCTCAGTTGGCGGTCCAGACAGCGCCTGTCCTTGCTCCTCGGTCGGAGGCCTGGCCGAGTCCTGTCCCTGCTCCTCGGTCAGAGGCCCGGCCGAGTCCTGTGCCTGCTCCTCGATTGGAGGCCCGGCCAAGTCTAGTGCCAAGTCCAGTGCCTAGTCCAGTGCCTGCTCCTCGGTCGGAGGCCCAGCCGAGTCCCATGCCAAGTCCAGTGCCTGCTCCTAGGTTGGAGGCCTGGTCGAGTCCCATGCCAAGCCCAGTGCCAAGCCCTATGCCTGCTCCTCGGTTGGATGCCAAGTCCAGTGCCAAGTCTAGTGCCAAGTCCAGTACCTGCTGCTCGGTCAGAGGCCTGGCCGAGTCCCTTGCCAAGCCCAGTGCCTGCACCTCAGTAGGAGGTCCGACCAAGTCCCATGCCAAGTCCAGTCCCATGCCAAGTCCAGTGCCTGCTCCTCGGTCGGAGGCCCGGCCGAGTCCCATGCCAAGTTCAGTACCTGCTCCTTGGTCGGAGGCCCGTCCGAGTCCCATGCCAAGTTCAGTACCTGCTCCTCGGTCAGAGGCCCGGCCAAGGTCGTTTTCTGCCAGCGACCCTACCGGCGAACCTCCGTCAGCCTCCTGAGTATCTCAACCTTGGCCTCCTTCCTCCCAGCTTCATTTGGACTTTGGCCCCCCTCCCGAACCCCTCCACCCCCCATCATCGTTTGGATTCTCCCCATGGTATGAGTTTTTTGGATTTAGATTTCTGGTTGTCTGATGTTTGATTTGAACTTTGATTTTTTTTTTCTTTGTACTTTGAAGTGTTTTATTTGGTCACTTTGTCTTGCTGTTTCTTTGCTCCATGATTTTTTTTTGGTTCTCCTGGTTTATTTGTGGATTTCGGCCTTCGATCTGGCCCGTTCCCAGTGGCTATGTTAAAGGCGGACTGAGAGTGTCAGTTTGTTGCTGTTCATGGTGAGGTTTAGACAGTCAAGACGGTGTTATATTGCTAATGTAGCCAGGATTTTTGAGTGAATGTGATAAGCTCAAGACCTTAATATTTACCACTAAGATTTGATGAAAAGCATGACAAGAGAAAGAGAGAAGAAGGTAATGGAAGCTAAAATTAGCTTAAAAAAATGGTTGAAAAATAAATAAATAAAGGTAGGTATAGTAATCAATTGTAGTTACAATTTCAAAGGAGTTCAAAAGAAACTCCTCAGATGGACTATTATTCTAATTTTGCAGGAAAATCTCTGGGAAGGTGGGATGTTTCCTTAAAGGATACTTATAAAATGGTCGGGGAAGGATTTATTTCCCCTCCTTTATGACGTGCTGTGGCCCTGTTGGTGCCTGCAGTGTTAAAACAATTATGAATTTAAAAAAAGTAGTTTGTCTGAATCGTTGTACCATACAGGCACTTCTCCTCTTGGTAAAGGAAAAAAGGAATAGAAGGGCGCATTAAAGATACACAGATGGAAATTGTTTACTTTGGCTGTGCATAACCAAACGAATGCTTGCTTCCCCATGAAAACCAGGAAGCATGCATTCGATTAAAAAGTCATAAAAAAGTTTTAAACATAACATAAAAGGTAACGTTAGAAAAAGAAAAAGTGAAAAACCTTTTTGCTTGTAGGAACAACTTATTGAATGGGGAGTTGTGACAGTTGATATTTGCAAAAATTGAAATCGAGATGGTTAAATATAGTACTATATATATATATATATATATATATATATATATATATATATATATATATATATATATATATATATACATACATACAAGTATATGAAAAGATATAAAAAGTGCAATAAAACTTCAAAAGTGCAAGTCAAATGTCAAAATGTCATGCTTACCATCTCAATCAGAGTTTGTGCAAATAACAATAACAGTGAATGTGATACAGGGTAACAAGTTGGTTCAAACATCTTTGTCAACAGGTGCCATTGGTGGTGAGAGGATTAGGATGGGATGAGCCTGGGATGTCTCCTGGCTGAAATGTTTGGTCCTCACCAGACCTTACAGCATGGCTGCAGGGCAGTGAGGTGAGAGAGTTTTACTCGAAATCCTTAAAGAACAAGCATTGGTATCCTAGTAAAAAAAACTGCAAAATCTTTTTTTGCCTTCTTAGAAGAGTCCTCCTGAGGAACTTGGAGTAACCCAGTCTTGACGTTTCACCTTGGAGTTTTGAACCCGTTCAAAGCCAGATGTAAGTGGGTATTTCTTCCAGTATGAAAGGGGTATTACCTGGACAGGAGATAATTTACAGAGTTTGTTTATCTTCTCACATACACAACTACATAACCCATTCATTGTCACCCGGGCTCCACTGAGAGAAAGGCTGTTTCTGTGCCTGCACCTTTAAATGATAATTAACTCCGTCTGCCAATGCCTGCTTTGCCCGCTACACGTCCCTCTCAGGAAGAGGATGCCACTTGCGCTGGTGGTAGCATGCGCTAGTGTTTTATGGTGGATGTAACGCTATGGCTCACCGAGATGCTGTCGTTCAACCTATCATCCTATCATCATGCAGAGGAGGCCAGCCTATGAAAATGACTCCTTTCGTTACGTAACAAAAGAAGCTGAATCTGAAAAGCCTGTAGGAGCGCTGTTTTACCAGTGGGTGGGCTGCAGAGACCATGAAGGAATCGTTTGCTTTCCTCATTCTGGGAGTTGGCAGGCTCAGGGAGGACAAGTTTATATATGTAAAGACTAAAGAAAATGTGTTTTTCATAATATGGGACCTTTAAAGTGCACTTGGAGGATTAGGCTTTACCATTAGGCTATGAAATGCAACTAAAATATTTCAGTCACACAGACAGTGAACAAATGTATAGGCTCACCTACTGTAAATTAAACACACAGAGCCTATATGGTTATGTTGGTGTGGATCTTAAAAAGACAGCAATCGCTTCACTTCGGTCGGTAGAATGTGTATTAAAGATATCATGCATTTACAACTTTTCACTTTCTAAGTTGAAAACCTCTGGAGCCATCCTTTCTGATTTCAATCGGTCTTTCAGAGAATCAGGTGATTCGTATTGGGTTAGTCTATCTATTGAGTGGAAACCCAAAACCTGAGAGGAGTGATCTCCTCTCCCACAGACACATTTGAAGAGCAGTGATCTGGTTAGTAGATCAAAAAGACCAGCTGATTACAATGCCAGATGCACAGACTGAGAGGGAAGGTTTTCCTACCCGGTCCACATGCGAACACTCTGCAGTGAATACACAGTGTCCAAGGTCTGTTAATACAATAAGTTTAACTTCATTTGAGCCTTTATTTATACAGGGTAATTCAAATAATTTCCAAAAGCACACTTCACATTCTTCAGCACAGACTCTGATGGGGCTGATGAGTTACAGCGACAGCAGAACTCCATTTGGTGAAAGGTTATAGCAGGGATGATCTATGTGTGAAATATTTAGAAGCAAGTGTGAGTACATGTATGTCTGGTAACCTTATAAAATCTATAAAACTTTCAGTGCAGTCTGCACTCTGTGGTCTTGGATCACATTTTTTGCATAAGATCCAACAATCACAAAATCTATCAGGCACCCACAACTTTTTGAGCGGAGGTCGTCTCGAAGTTAATTTTCCAGTTATCTCCTTTGTGCTACACTCTCATCTTGTACTCCTCTCTGATTTATTTTACATACACATTCTTCGCATCCCTGATCACAGGCTTATAAGTTGCTAATGTCCAAAGTGGAGGCAGATAAAATACTTGAGCTCACCTGAGTTTGTAGCGTTATTAGCGTTATTTTACTGCTCCATCTTCAAAATTGCATTGTTCTAGTTATGCACACAGCCACACACATGCTCGCACACACACACACACAATCAGACATCAGGTAGACAGTCACTTTAAGAACAATCATTTACTCTGATGGGGTTGATGAGTTACAGCAACAGCAGAACTCCATTTGGTGAAAGGTTATAGCAGGGATGATCTGCGTGTGGAATATTTAGCAGCAAGTAGCAAGTACATGTATGTCTGGTAACCTGACAAAATCTATAAAACTTTCATACACACACACACACACACACACACACACACACACACACACTATCAGACAGTCACTTTAAGAACAATCATTTAACAAGTGTGTAAGCAAAATACAACCAGTTCAATGAGATGCAACACTGTAGCAAAACCAGCAATAAAAAGGCTATTCAAGATGGCATGCTGGAATGGGGCGACAAGGTGGAGGAGATGTGAGTTTATGGGTAGATGGTTGCTGAAAATGGTGGGACTGGTGTTGGGTGAGGGTCCGAGTCTGCTGCCAATGACTTGAATTTCTGAAATGAGAACCGGGATAATGAATCAGCAATACAGTTCAGGTGGCCGGGAATGTGGGCTGCGCGAATGATGAAGTGATGCTCGGCTGAGACCAAGGTGAGGCGTCGGATAAATTTCATGATATCTAGTGAGTGTGAGCGACCTTTGTTGATGACGTCAACGGCTGTGAGGTTGTCTGAATGTATGAGGATTACTTTTCTTGACCATTAGTGCTGACCAAGTGCAGCGTTTATGACTGGGTAGAGTTCAGAGAGGAAGGGGAGAGTGAGGAAAGTTCTGCGGCCAAGCAGATGCAAACCATCTGCTGCCGTAGAGGCCTCCGAAGCGAACTGATGGTGTGGCGTCAGTGTAGAGCTGTTTGTCTTCTGGTTGGGTAATGTGGCTGTTGTAAAAAAAAAGAAATGCCTTTCCAGGACGACAGAAAATCTCGCCACATTCTCAAATCCATTATGCATTGATGATCAAGGGTGATGTGGTTGTGGAGGGATGGGATGGCGGCGGACAGGGATAATAAGTGGGAGTTGAAGGAACGGCCCTGGGGGATAATGCGGATGGCATAATTGAGATGCCCAAGCAGGGAAAGGAGCTGTCGCTTGGAGCTGTCGCTTGGAGCAGCGGTGGGCGAGGAGGTAGTTGGAAATGAACAGGGATGTGCGTAGCAGCTTGATGGGCAGAGCGGTAGGAACCGGAAAAACAGGTGGGTGCTGGGGAAAGGAGGGTGGAGGGAGGGGTAAAGGGATAGAAAAGGAGGATGTTTGGATGTTTGGCGGTGGATGCGCCTCGACCAGCGGTGACTTCGTTTGCTGAGGCATTGTGTGTGGTGGGTCCCTGGTCTGAGTAGCTGGATGTGTCTGCTGGAGCAAGGTTAGTGGGCGGGGGGGGGAAGAGAAGAAGAAGGGATGTCAGGATGGAGGGATGCAAGGGACAATTTTGCAGCCTCCGTGTACACGGAAGACAAAAATGAAGAAAAGTGTTGGGTTAGATGGGACATGGAGGGAACAGGCACAGGGCACGATACAATCTGGCCCTTTCCTGGGGCTGGAAGAGGTAACTGGCCTGTTGCGACTGGCTGCGTGATGACATCATCGATGCGCCGCAAAGGTGCAGTGGTGGAAGTGGAGGTAGTCAGCAGCAGGAGCAGCCAGGCTTTGTTGTCGATCCGATCGGAAGGGATGTGCTTCTCCCTGAGGGCATGCTGGAGGCGGGCGACTGTCCAGTCACTGATTGAAGTGGGAGACGGAGCCAGGATCCTCAGGCTGGCAGCTCTGTGGCCTTGGGTCGGTCGCCGGGAAGCTGGTCAATCAGAAGTGCGGTACCCGGGAGACTGGCTGTAGGAACACAAGCCCTTTCATCTCTGCATCTTAAAGAGGTCCTGTTCTGCCATGATAACCTTTGACCCAAATTGGCTCCTTCTTCCAGCATATGGCCCTGAGAGCCTTTGTCACCTCTTGACCTGGCAAGAAGAGGAGAAACTGTCTCTGCATCTTACAGAGTCCCTGTTTCTGTCATTAAAGTCTGTGTAAAGCAAAGTCAGCCATTTTCTTCTAAACACATGAAATAGGTCATAAATGTATTTCTTTAAAACATGTGAAAAGGCTTTCAACCATTTAGAATTTAATTGTGGAGCTAGGCTCACAAACTGTGTTTCAAAATGTCTGTGTTCAGGATTTAATGATCAGAAATGATAGCCGTGTTACGTAATGTGGCTATGATTAGCATAAACCCCACCCTGCTGCGGAAGCGGAATAAATACGGTCAGCGTACATTAGTATCGGTGGTTTTCTGCTCACTCTCCAGTCTCGGATAGTGTCTCTTACAATAGGTTGCATCTAGCTAACCAGTCAACCAGTCAGCTAACCAGTCATGTCTCCTCCATGTCGCTTGTGCATCTTTCCTGGATGCCACAGTGTGCAGGGTAACAGCGCCGTTAGCTTATTCAAGTTTTGTATGGACTACAACATAAGGAAATGATGGATCAATTTTGTCAAGTGGAGCTACTGTGGAGCGTTCAAAATCACCACCAATACCCGTCTCTGCAGTGTACACTTTACCCCTGATAGTTACAGCAACTATCACCAGGTAAAGTCTGGATTTCTGAAGAGTCCATTGACGCTGGTCAGTAGGACTGAACCAACCCTCTCTGTCCCCGGCTTGCATCCTCCCATCCCGCCGACAGCGAGTGCCACCATCACCACAGCTGGCATTACGTGCCCGTCACCGGCCCTCTCCATCGCGCCGACAGCGGGTGCTTCCATCACAGCCACCGGCAATGTGTGCCCGCCACCCACCCTCTCTGTTGTGCCAACAGCGGGTGCCTCCATCACGGCCACCAGCAATATGTGCCCGCCACTGGCCCTCTCTGTCGCACCGACAGCAGGTGCCACCATCACGGCCACCAGCATTATGTGCCGGCAACTGGGAGAGTGACGGGAGCAGCTAGGTCAGACGGAGTCCATATGTGAGTTATCATCTTCTGTGCACATTCAGCATACATGATTCAGTTATTTCATACCTAAAGCTACTCCACAGCTGGTATCATTTCTCACAGCAGAGAGAAGTGCTTGTTTTTCAATGATTTTGAAACCTAATTTCATACACTTAGAAATTTTTTTAATCTTTTAAATTTGGCTCAGTGGTCAATGACACGTGTTTCTGTGGTGTGACAAACTCATAACAATTTTATTTCTGCTTTACACAGACTTTAATTACCAAGTTCACTGTTTTCTCTTAATGCGCCTGTTTGTCTCAAAACCTCTTACCAAGTAAGAAGAGACAATGTTTTTCTTGCTATAAACACATCACCTGAGACTTTCTTTGACTAATTTACAAAGAATAATCACATCTGGTCTTTTGCTCCCCCCTCAAAAGAAGATGAACTCCTTTTCCTCAGGTCAAAAAGGTCAAGCACGATAGTCTTCTCTCTACTTCAGAAGAAATGATAACTGTTTTCTAAAACAGATGTTGTGATTTAATGTGCCTTACCGATCTACAACTCTCTTCCTCTGAACCATTCTCCAGTGGGGGAAGGCTAGGTACGAAACCTAATCTGCGTGTTCTTCAACCTCACATGTCAAACTGTTATTTATGACCATTGTTGTTCCTGGGTCTGACATTCCAATCCCACTGTAGTCTCTATATGCTCTATTACCTCTATTATCAAGCAGTGTATGTCCTACACCGGCTATCACCTATATGGCGGCGTAGATGCCTGTGTGAATGTGGTGGCGTTGGCGGCATCCGACTGGAGCCGCTAGACGTGGAGTAGTGGACAATTTGCTGCCGGGGCAGATGGATGGCGGATTACGGATCCGTCGGTGAAGAGGTCGTCGTTGGATGGGCTGAGGAACAGCTCTTGCTCCATCTTGATGTTTGTAAGTAAGATGTTATAAGTTTAAGTTTATTTGTTTTTTTCTCGGAAGCTTAGTTTGCTTGTCCACTTTGACAGTGTCAGAACTTGTGACAAATGGGAGAGGACTGGCAGGCTGGACCTGTGTGGCAGGTAAGTGAGAGGATTGGTGTCGTCCAGTTCCTGAACTGTAGCTACAAAAACTCCATAACTCGCTAGTTAATCTAGATTTCTTGTGACTGGACAAGCGGGCCTTCTCGAATACCCTGGAGCTGTAGAAATCTTGAAGAATATGCCCATTGGCTACAAATACAAATATGATTGGTTGATCAAATTGTCAATCCAAATGTACACTCTCATTACATGGTCAGGGCATTCTATAAAGGAAATAGAATACCCTGGATGGAGAATATTCTCCCCAGAGACACCATAGAAAAGTATATGATTGGTTGAATTTTTTTCCAACACAAAACCATTCAAATGCACAGTTTATAGACAGAAAACTACAGAAACAAGTCGGGGTAAATTTATTTAATTATAGAATTTTTAAGATATGTTTCTTTTTCATCTGAGGATTCAAGGGCCTTCTCTGAATACCTTGAAGGCCTTGAAGATTCGCCACTGTATTTTACACCTGTGTTTCTTTAGAAAATGTCCTTAAAACAAACAAAGAAACAGACTGGTGTTGGTAAAAAGTCAGCAAATTACTAAGACTTTCCCAAATTTAAATTTAATATAAACAGGGGCATGTACTCAGCCCATCACATAAAAGTAAGTATTGGCAATGTATGTTCCTGCAAATCACAGATTTGTTGAACCTTTGTTTCTTCATGTTGCAACTAAATGTGTCTTTCAATTCAGTTTTCTCTGGTAACAGCACTGTGCTTTTGTTCTGGTAAGGCATGAAAAAACACTTAGTTCGGGGTTCAGAGAAGGTCATGTTTTGGATTGAAATACGTGCTTTGGTTTTCACAAACATGGCTTCAGTTATCAAGACGTCGCATTAATAAAGCTGTCACACCGCGGTGAGGGATGTCCTGTCTTGGGTTTTTTGTCCTGTGAATTTCATGTTTTATTTTGAAAAGTAACTCTCCTCTCGTTTCAGGTCACTTGCCCTTCCTCTTGTGTCCCCGGTCTGACGTCATCCCTGATCCTTGATTGTTTTCACCTGTGTTCCCCTTCCTCATGTGTATAAAGTCTTTGTCTTCCCCTGTCTGCGTAGCAGAAGTATCTCGTCGTTAGTCGTGTACGAAAGCCTTTACTACAGCCTTGCATATATTACCGGCACCAGGCCTAGGGGAAACCTGGACCGGCAGTAAGCGGTGCACAGAGTAGAGAGCACTGTGCAGCCAGGGTGTGGATACTGTGGATCATTAAGGAGAGGACCAAAATTAGCGTCTCGCCCATGCCGGAGCCATTTATTTCTGAGCACAAAGATTCAATCTCATTTACATTATAACTAAATCTGAAAAATTAAAATAACATTAATATCAAAACGTTTCATAAACTCATTCACACATAAAGCTAACCACTGACAATTTATAAAATAAAATATTAAACCCAAAGGAAAGTAAATGCACATAAATTCAACATAAATTACACACAATTACATTAAAACTATATTAACAAATGATCTAGGAAACCTCTAGACACACATCACACATCACGTTCTCCCCGCCTTTGCACACAGAAATATGGCGCGACCACATTTACAAAACAAGTCTAAACACAACATATCTCATAGCTTAACCCACTTACCATTGGCTAGTTACCATGTTTACAACCATATCAACACATTTCTGTACAGTATGAAAATATAACGATTACAAAAGCTCATGAAAATTCATGAAAACTCTCTTTAAGCATACAAAACAAACGTCTCAACATGGCGCCACTGACTGAGGCGATTCATTACAAAATACTGGTCGCTCGTGAAACACACACACATCTCAAACTCATCCGAAAATCTCATAACTCTTAATACTGCATTTGTGCCTAACTCTGACACCAATTTAAACACAGAAAAACAAGTTTTTACTTTACCTGTGGATCATTGAGGAGAAGACCAAAATTAGCGTCTCGCCCATGCCGCAGCCATTTATTTCTGAGCTGCGCATGAGCGGTGCGTCTCACTTTACGCTCCCCAATGAACCCACAGTGGAACTACAGCACCATCTATTGGCGTATTAGTGCGCGACTGTTGGTGGAAACTGTACAAATAAATGATTAGTATAGTTCACAAATTAACAAAAAATGGGGGGGTGTCTGTTTATATTAAAACTTTGTATATGGCATTCCCAACCCACTACACTCTCCCCTGCTTCAAGTGATGTCTCCGGACATCTGGAACTAAACTAACACAAAGAATATACAGTTGTTTAGAGTCTGGAAAGTCTGCTAGTCAATGTGCAGTCTGTTGCAGTTGTATATCAATATTATTTAGGTCACTGTATGTTGTCACAGTTCTAGCATGTCCATGCTGACACAGGATAGTAACAAGGTTCAGGCACGGCTGGGTAAAATGGTATGGGGTAAGGGACACAGGAAAACATCATGTTCACTCCTGGCCTCCATGGCTGATATGAAGGCTGCCCAAGGTGGTTATAGGTGAACATTTCTCTGGGTTTCACTGCTCGAGCTGACCTTCTCACAGATGGAACTTCCTCCTCTGGTGGCTCTGCGACACACTCACCATTGTCACCCTGTCCTACTGATCCTGCCTCCTCCATGATGTCATTCCCTGTGGCTTCCTCCTCCATCCTTAGTTCCTCAGCTGGCGGCACTGCTGGTACTGAAAACTGTACTGAATCTGGCACTGCAGCTGGGTCAGGTTCCAGGAGCTGCTGCATTTGAGCTGTCTCTTGTACTTGTCTCATGGGCTGGAAGTCTGGAGCTACAGCGCTGAGTTCACTTTGTGGTTTAGGCTGAGGCATTGGGGGTCTAATCCTCATCCTTTCACACACAGGTATGGTTCTGAGGCAATAAGTGTATTCCTCCTCTTCATCAGAATGTTCTGACTCCTGCTCCATCATCTCATTGTTGTTTCTCTGATTGTTCCTTTGTTTTTGTCTTTTCTTGGATGCCTGCTGACTCTGCTCATTTTGTTCCAAGGGCAAATCATTAACAGAAAGTAGAAGGTTGCGATGCAGGACACGGAGAGTACGATCTCCTGTTTCTGGCTGAACTCTGTACACGGGTCCTTCTCCGATCTTTTCAACAACACGATGAAGTCTCCTTTCCCAGTAAGCGCGAAGTTTGCCCGGCCCGCCTCTCTCCGACAGATTCCTGACAAGCATGCGATCTCCCGGCTGCAACACCATGCCTTTAATGCGCTGATCATAATATTTCTTCCCTTTAGCTGAGCTTTTTCCACTGTTTTCTGAAGCAATCTTGTATGCCTCCTGCATGCGAGAAGCCCATTTCTGTGCGTACTCTTGTCTGGACTGTGTTTCTTCTTCAAGTTTCAGGTCAAAGAGGAGATCGACGGGCAAACGTGGGGCTCTCCCATACAAGAGAAAAAACGGTGAATAGCCTGTCCCCTCATGTCTCGTACAGTTGTACGCATGGACTATGTGAGGAAGGTGGTCTTTCCACTTTGCCTTTTTCTCCTCCTGCAGCGTGCGGAGCATCTGTAGAAGAGTCCTGTTCAGACGCTCAACGGGATTCCCCTGTGGGTGATAGGGAGTGGTTCGAGAGTGGGCAATTCCAGCGAGCTGCTGGAGTCTCTGGAAAAGGCTGTTCTCAAACTCTCTGCCTTGATCATGATGTAGCTTTTCAGGGTACCCGAAGCGTGGAATAAAGTCGTAGAATATTTTCTCAGCTGCTGTCCTGCCTGACTTGTTTTTGGTCGGGTAGGCTTGTGCAAAGCGAGTAAAGTGATCTACCAGGACTAAGATGTAGTCATAGCCACCCTTACTCTGCTCGAGATGTAGATAGTCAACAGAGATGAGCTCAAAGGGAGCACTGGTAGTTATTGAACACATGGGTGCTCTCTCTGGGGTCACTGGCTGTTTCTGTTTAATACACTGGCACTGACGAATGACATAATTCTCAATTTCACGTTGCATGTACGGCCAGTAAAACCTCTCTCTCGCTAAATGAATTACTTTGTCTGCGCCGACATGCCCCATATCATCATGTAGGTGTTTGAGCACGGTTGACTTCAACTTACTTGGGAGAACCAACTGTTTCCTTTGTCCTGCCTGTCTGTACAGTACACCTCTGTCAAGTGTCAGTCTGTTCCATTCACATACTAGTCTGCGTGTCTCTCGTCCCATTTGTCTCTTGTCTTTTTCATTAGGATTCCATCCTCTTTTTTTCAGGTTTATCACCTCACCGATGTGAGCATCTTCCTTCTGAGCAGCTTTAACATCTTCTGGAGTGATAACTGGAATGCCTTCATGAGATGTTTCCTCTGGACCAGAATGCAACTGTAACACGGCTGCCCATGGCACGTCGCTGTCTCTCTTCGCTTTGTCCCCCTGCCAGATGGCGGAGACAACATCTGGGAGCAATGTCTCTGTGTACTCCTTTAGGTGGTCTGAAAGTCTCACTGGATATCGCGACAGGGTGTCAGCGTCTGCGTTTGACTTGCCTGGCCGGTATCTGATGGTAAAATGAAAGTCAGCCAATTCGCCCACCCAGCGGTGTCCAACTGCATTCAGTTTGGCTGTGCTCAATACATAAGTTAAGGGGTTATTATCTGTGTAGACTGTGAAGGTGGGTGCATAATAGAGGTAATCTCGAAACTTATCACAGATTGCCCACTTCAGCGCAAGAAACTCGAGCTTTCCTGAATGCAGATGATAATTTCTCTCAGCCGGCGTGAGTGTTCTGGAGCCGTAAGCGATGACACGGAGTTTGTTTTCCTGTTGTTGATATAGCACAGCACCTAAGCCTTCATTTGAAGCGTCAGTGTGGAGAACAAAGGGCAAGTCAAAGTCAGGGTACGCCAGAATGGGTGGACTGGTGAGCATGTCAACAAAACGCGACACCACAGCTCTATGTTCAGGGGTCCAGTGGACAGGAGTTTTAGAAGGAAGCTGGCCACTATTTGTACTCTTTGGTTTGTTTTTGTTTGATTTAGCTGGGGTGGTTCCCTGGATAAACTCACTTGGACTTTCTATGAGTTTAAAAAGTGGCCTGGCTATTCTAGAAAAGTCCTGTATGAACGTTCTATAGTAGCCTAGGAACCCCAGAAGAGCTCTCACCTCGCCTACATTCTTGGGCTCTCTCTCTCTCAAATGCTGAACTGCCTCAAGGTCTTTAGGGTCTATCTGAACACCTTCTCTGGTCACTAAGCGCCCTACATACCTGATCTGACTTTTAAACAACTCACATTTCTTTGGGCGTAGTTTTACACCATGGTCTCGCAGGCGACAGAGCACCTGCCTCAGGTCATCAACATGAGCGTGGAAAGTCTTGGAGAAACACAGAACATCATCCAAGTATGGGGAGCAGCATTCATCCCTGAGACCATCGAGGACCCCCTCCATACACCTTTGAAAAGCTGCTGGGGCGTTTGGAAGGCCAAATGGGAGGCGGATCCATTCGTATAGTCCCCAAGGCGTGCTAAATGCAGTCAGGTGTCTGGAGCTCTCTTCAACAAAACCCTGGTGATAAGCACTGCCTTGGTCAAGTATTGAAAACCACATGAAGCCCCCCAGGTTATCCAGAAGATCTTGGATGCGTGGAAGAGGGTGGCGGTCAGGAACTGTTTTGCGGTTCAAACTTCGAAAGTCGACACACAGCCGTAGACTTTTGTCTTTCTTTCTGACGCACACCACAGGAGATGAGTACGGTGAGGTGGATTTTCTTATCCAGCCGTTGTTGAGCAGGTTCTGGACATATTCTTTTACCTCTTTGTACAAAGGCTTGGGAACAGAATTGTATGCTGTCTGAACTGGTGTCTCATCCTTTAGATGAATTTTCAACTGCAGGTTTGGGATGCAGCCAATGTCAGAATCATCCTTAGCAAATACATCTGACTCTTCATACAACATGTCTCTCACAATCTTTTGTTGATCCTCTTCCAGGTGTGACACATCAACGGGTGGATGCCATCTTTGTTCTGTCCGGCTTTTGGTCTCATACTTATCACATGTCAGATTCTGCTTGTTCATACTTAGCTGGGCTGAGTGTGTGTTTACAGTATGGGCCACTGGCTCTGAGCTACCTGGAGAACAGTTAACTGGTTTCACTTCTGTGATTTCCCCCAATGTGCCTAGCACAGTTCTCTTTGTGAGGTAAATATCATGCTTAGTTGGGTTCTGTATAGGGATTTTAACAACTTTTGTGGACCCATGTGGAACATTAACGATGGCTGGGAACAGCTCTAATCCCTCAGGACAGTTACTTACTAAACTGGGTTGAAAGAGCATTACCCCACCTCTTGGCCACTCCCTAATCCTATACTTCGCCTCAGCAATCTGCCCCGCTGGAATAGTGAAACCTGTCTTCCCCATTCTCACACTACACTCACGTGCTGTCTCCTCTGAGGTCTGGAGAGCGGACACTAGGGCTTCCACTGTACTGTCACTAACACTTAACGCTTCTTTCAGTAAAGCAGAAATGTCAGCTTCACCTCTCTGTTCTTTCTTTGTTTTGAGTATCTCAGCTATGACATTACTGCCTAAGAGAGGACAGTTAAGACAGCTCTGACTGATTAGTATTGGTACTTGAATGGTGACATGTCCGTAGTTCTCACTACAGACCTGAAGTTCAACATCTGCCCATCCATCAAAGGGAACGTTTGTGCCATTGGCTGCTGAAATCTCTAAGGGCTGGTCAAAAAGAAGGGATTCCAGTGGCTGGATTGGGACGTTGGGAAGTGTTTCTCTCATCCAAGCACTTCCCACCATGGTCACTTGAGCTCCTGAGTCAAGCAGCATCTGAAGAGGAACACCATTAATAGCACATGAGACCATACATCGTTTTCCTATGAGATGTGCTAGACGTCTTCTTGGTGATGACTGGGACTGTGTGCTTGTTTTTACAGGGCTGGTTGATTCAGAGTTCCGGGCTTGTGCTGGGGGCTGCTCAGCTGTCGCGGCCACTGGCTGCCCCTCTCCAGTGACCTCGTCGCGTTTCCCGACACCTTTCTCTGCAGGCAGCCGATTGCACGATGTCCAGCTTGTCCACAAACAAAACAGTGAGGGCAACTCATCTTGTGCTGCTGTACACAGTCACTGCATCTGCCCCTTGCCTCAGTGTTTGGTGCCTGGGGACAAGTGGCTGGTGAATGCTGGTCCCCAGGTGTCACACTTTCAGTAGGTTTCACCACTTGAGCCAGATGTTTAGTGAGCGAGGACACTTGTGCAGTCAGTTCTTCAATCGCAGCACGATTAGCCTGTAACTCAGTGTCAACTTTAGCTTCCCTGCCAGAGTCTCTGTTAGTAACTTGAGTTGTATTTACAGTCACTGGTCGGGTCTTAGCTCCTGTGCCAAGTCGTCTTAGTCTTTCTGCCTCCTCACTGGTAGACTTAGTGATTTGGTCTAAGAGAAAGTCATCACTGATCTGCATGTCTGTGAGAAGTGGTTTAAGATCCTGTCGAACATGGTTATTTTTCTCATTTAACCCTTGGTACAATGTGTGGAGAAAAGTACCTTGGATCAGCCTCTTATCATAGCTAAACTCTGTACCAGGCTGTTGTGACTCAAATAACACACGCTGCTTTAAACCCAAGATTCGGTACAAAAACTGCTGTGGACTCTCTTTGTCTTGCTGTTTAGCATTACTTAGCTCTTGAAAAAGCTCAGTGCTGCTTTTGTCCCTAATGTGTGCGCGGAGAAACCGTTTGAGCTCATCCACAGTTAAGTCACCTTTGTTTGTTAACATCTCTTTGAATGTACCAGGCTTTGTGATCTTAAGCACAGTGCGAATGACCTCAGACTCAGTGAAACCCTCTTGCAAACCCTCATCTATTTGCTTACAAAGGCTACTATATGAAATGTCAGAACCAACATCAGAAATTTGTCCACCATGTAGTTTAAACTCTCTACGTGGAAGCAGAGCTGCAACATCATTAAACCTCATTACCTGGTCTCCCATACTAGAAGACAGACTCACCCTACCAAGGTGGCTAACGCCAGCACCCACTGTAAGTGATTTGGTCCGTCCTGAAGCGGCGAGGTGTCTAGCTGGTCTGCCACTGTCTCTTCCCTCAGGTGATGGTGAGGTGTACCGGTCACTGTCCTCTGTAGACAGGTTAACATGTGCATTCGGGTCTGCTGATGGAAGAGGTGGTGCCTGAATGTCTGTGTTCATGTGTGATGTATGTATGGAAATGTCTGTGGCTGTTGTAGGTGGATGATCATCTCGGTGATCCTGGTCTGGACCCGCTGGAATAGAGCATCCATGTCGGTGGGCCGTGGAATCTCCCGTCTCGAAGGGTGTGGCCTGGCTAATGCCAGCTGCTTCGTTGTCTGTGGCCAGTAGGTCGCTCAGCATGTCATCAAGGAGGAGTAGTTGAGCCAAGCCTTCATCCTCCAGGAGCCTCAACTTCTCACTTCTTACGTAGTCAACAATCAGGTCATACAGTTCTGGTTCACTCAGGTCATCAGCATTGTGAATCTCGCTGGCATCCTCAATCGAACTCACAATGGTGAGTAGCTGACCTGCACTCAAATCAGAAAGTCTCTTCTGGATCTTGACGACCAGCGCTCGCCGTGGGGTGACAGTGGCCATGACGACGTCACACAGGTGGCCTCTGCTCTCTGGATGACGCACTGGATTGCAGCCTTCCCTGAAGCTTTGGACACTGGAACGTTATCTTAGGACCCACTTCACCAGGCAACGACGCTGTGATAATCCCGGACGAGCCCCCAATTATTACCGGCACCAGGCCTAGGGGAAACCTGGACCGGCAGTAAGCGGTGCACAGAGTAGAGAGCACTGTGCAGCCAGGGTGTGGATACTGTGGATCATTAAGGAGAGGACCAAAATTAGCGTCTCGCCCATGCTGGAGCCATTTATTTCTGAGCACAAAGATTCAATCTCATTTACATTATAACTAAATCTGAAAAATTAAAATAACATTAATATCAAAACGTTTCATAAACTCATTCACACATAAAGCTAACCACTGACAATTTATAACATAAAATATTAAACCCAAAGGAAAGGAAATGCACATAAATTCAACATAAAGTACACACAATTACATTAAAACTATATTAACAAATGATCTAGGAAACCTCTAGACACACATCACACATCACGTTCTCCCCGCCTTTGCACACAGAAATATGGCGCGACCACATTTACAAAACAAGTCTAAACACAACATATCTCATAGCTTAACCCACTTACCATTGGCTAGTTACCATGTTTACAACCATATCAACACATTTCTGTACAGTATGAAAATATAACGATTACAAAAGCTCATGAAAATTCATGAAAACTCTCTTTAAGCATACAAAACAAACGTCTCAACATGGCGCCACTGACTGAGGCGATTCATTACAAAATACTGGTCGCTCGTGAAACACACACACATCTCAAACTCATCCGAAAATCTCATAACTCTTACTACTGCATTTGTGCCTAACTCTGACACCAATTTAAACACAGAAAAACAAGTTTTTACTTTACCTGTGGATCATTGAGGAGAAGACCAAAATTAGCGTCTCGCCCATGCCAGAGCCATTTATTTCTGAGCTGCGCATGAGCGGTGCGTCTCACTTTACGCTCCCCAATGAACCCACAGTGGAACTACAGCACCATCTATTGGCGTATTAGTGCGCGACTGTTGGTGGAAACTGTACAAATAAATGATTAGGATAGTTCACAAATTAACAAAAAATGGGGGGGTGTCTGTTTATATTAAAACTTTGTATATGGCATTCCCAACCCACTACACATAGTAAATTCCCAAGCTAAGTATTGTCAAGTTTTATTTTCGGAATTTGTTCTCTTTGGTTGTTTGATCCTTTTGTTTCTAACGTTTGTGGTTAGAGTTTTGATTTTCAGTTTAGGACTTTCATAGCCGTTTGTTTTCCTCCGCGTGGAGCGTCTTTTGTTGTACCTTTTATTATTGAGAGTAGATATTTTTCATAGCCTGAGAGCTGTCCTCTTCGGAGAAGTTTTTAAACTGTACAAATAAATGATTAGGATAGTTCACAAATTAACAAAAAATGGGGGGGTGTCTGTTTATATTAAAACTTTGTATATGGCATTCCCAACCCACTACACATAGTAAATTCCCAAGCTAAGTATTGTCAAGTTTTATTTTCGGAATTTGTTCTCTTTGGTTGTTTGATCCTTTTGTTTCTAACGTTTGTGGTTAGAGTTTTGATTTTCAGTTTAGGACTTTCATAGCCGTTTGTTTTCCTCCGCGTGGAGCGTCTTTTGTTGTACCTTTTATTATTGAGAGTAGATATTTTTCATAGCCTGAGAGCTGTCCTCTTCGGAGAAGTTTTTGTTTTCTATTTAAAGTTTTATAGCCTTGAAATTAAGAACAGTGTAGATTCCTCCTTTGGGAGCGCTTTTCGTTTTATGTGTTATTTGTCTTGTTCGTCTTGTCTGTCTCCATAGAACTTTTCATAGCCATTGATTTGTCATTCATTCTAAAGAGCTACAAATCAGTAAAATAAAACCTGTCTTTACATCATCATTTCTGCATCTGAGTCCTCTCTCCTTGTCTGAGCGTGACAGTATACTTCTGCCAGACATGGACTCAGCAGAAGCCGAGCGACTGTCAGAGGTTCTGCGAACACAGGAAGCTCGTCTGACCAGGCAAGAGGAGTTCCAGACCACCATGGCTGCCAACATGGGTCAACTCTTCTCCCAGCTACAAGAGCTTCTGGGTCAACTTTGCCGACCAAGCCCTGCAACACCGCCTCCGTCTATCCCCGCCCCCCCGGAAGCAAGTACATTCGTTTTATGTGTTATTTGTCTTGTTCGTCTTGTCTGTCTCCATAGAACTTTTCATAGCCATTGATTTGTCATTCATTCTAAAGAGCTACAAATCAGTAAAATAAAACCTGTCTTTACATCATCATTTCTGCATCTGAGTCCTCTCTCCTTGTCTGAGCGTGACAAAAGCCTGTGGTTTTTTTGCTACAAACACAGCTGGAAATTATCCTGAGGTCTCCTCAAAAATATCAAGTGTTTTCCAACAAATGTCAAAATGTTCCACCCTCATTCACACTGCTTCTGGAGAGTGGGGTTCACATCCCATTTCAGATGAATAATCAACAGTGATTTTTTACATGTGTAAAGTAAGTTAGTTAATGTACATTAATGACACGACAAATACCTCAAAGTCATTGATGTTACAAGACTGGATGTACTTATTTGTAGTTACCGGACTTCACAACTGTTATGTTGTATTTTGTACTCCCCCTCCCCCCATTTGTTTCTCCTTTTTCTTGCTGTCTGGCTTTCTGTCTCTCTTCTCTAGGCTTTTCTTGTAAGATGTCATTAATTACAGAAAATGAATAGGAAGAGAGCAGCTACAAATGCTGTTTTACGACCAGTGATAAATCTTTGGTTTCTGCTTTAGGGCTGCAATGCACAAGTATTATTCAAATGTATTCATTCTCACATTCTTCTCCCTGCCCTGCTTTATTAGTGTGCCAGCTTCTGCTTTTGATAGTTACCTTCAACTATAACAAAAAAACAGGAGCCTTATAGGTAGACCTTGGCTTCAGATAGTGGTGGACTTACATACAGTAGGGGGCCCCCTCAAATTGCAAGTCCAGCCTTAATATCTGAGTTACCTGACAGAAAACATGTGAAAAATACCTGTCAATTTCATGCGTAGCACCTCCACTGAGGTTCCAAGCAAACCAAGGCGATACATACGCCTGCTGATTAGTCAGATCTGGTCTCTACCGATTGGCCAGATAGGGGGTCTCTTTTATAAAACTGTGCGTAGGATTGATGTCAAAAGGTGGCATATGCACGAAACACAGAAAGTGCTTATGCACAAAAATATCCTGATTTATAAAACAGCGCGCATGCACGTCCCACTCCGATTTCCCTCTATAAATCACAATCCACTCTAAATGTGGCGCACCTGTTTGCATGTCATACCATGCCCATATTTGCCTATGAATATTCAGATAAACGCCCCTAATTAATATTGATTCATGACTGAAACCTTGTCAAAAGCTGAGGGAAAGGCTAAGAAGCGCAATTGTGTGTGGAAGGCTATTTATTTGGTGGACACAGTGTTGGTGTCACCAATGCCAAAAAGGCTCCAGTATGGGCATAGAATACTGCCATAAATCATGCACGCGCATTGAGACTCTCGCGCGCAATAAAACATTTGCACGCACAAATCAAACATCCGCACATGCATTTTTTTTCCCCAAGCGATTTTCCAAGCACTTGCAAGCTATTTTTTATCCTGCATCTCTGCCCCCTGGAGCGATATTGTGGCCTGCCAGGAGAAAAACAGCACAAGCGTGCGCAGAGTCCGCTCGCAATACTTTCCCCTGCTGGCGTGAGTGCAGACTGCTCACTTGCAAAAGCCTCCTCCCCCTGCTTGTGCTCAAGTGATTTTTTTTTAGTGGGTGGTTTTTGTCAGTAAGGGGGCGGGCCGGGGGCATGCCAATCGCCATTGTATCCCTGAATATAATTGGTTGTCTGAGTACTGTTTTTTCTTTCCTCCATTATTGACATTAATCTGATAAAATGCTGATCATTTTTTGTAACTTGGACCCTGTTGCACACAGACATTTTTTATTTTGGTAGAACTGTTTTGTTCATATTCTCGATCTAGGCTACTTCTTTCTCCCCTGAGATTATAAACATAATATTAAAAAAATGAGAAAAATAAAACAATAAATGTAATAATAATAATAATTATTATTAATCAAAATTAACGTTACCTCCTTGCAGTTGGCCATGGTTACTGACGGAACAGGCAGAACAGGAACAACTGTCAGGTGCATAACACCACCTGCTGTACGACAGTCTCATCATTTTACATTATTTTTTATTCTGCACATCAATCTTGTGTCTCTTAAAAAGAGTGTCCATGGCCATCTTTGCCTAACTCGTCTTTTGTTCTGTAGACCTGTAGTAGGCTAATCGTTGCCCTATCGTTGCCCCATTTACTGCATGAACTGTATGTTTTTCCCCTGATTGGGCTAACAACATATATGAAATCTCAGTGCCTGGTCCTGTTTTAAAGGGGACATATTATGCAAAACCCACTTTTTCCTTGCTTTACTACGTATAATTGCATATCCGGAGTGCCTCCTGACCCCTTAAGAGTGATTTAGGACCTCTACGTCAATGTTTTGTAAACAGGCGGAGTCAGGAAATGTGTCTCTAAGAGAGCCATTTGGATTTCACCCGCACACTTACGTAAGAGTGCGGGTGATTTGAATGCTCCAGCCCTCACGCTGGATATCTCCTCCCATATTACTCCGGCTACCTGAAGGAGGATCCGCCATTTTCTCGCTTCACTTGTATGCCACAGTCTGACCGCAACCATGTGCAACCTGAAAGCCAAGCACTCCTGCTCTGTCGTCGGATGCACGGACACTCATGTTTCCCTACATTGCCTTCCTACCAAAGAGGATATCAGAGCGAAGTGGCTAAATTTTATTTTTCAGGGAAACGTCCCAGCTTCACTGAGCAAAAGCGTTGTTGTCTGTGCCAATCACTTCACACCGGACTGTTTCAGCAACCAGGGTCAGTATCAGGCTGGACTGGCAACGAGATTGTTCCTCAAAGATGGATCAATACCCACTGTCCGTGTCAACGCCACAGAAGAAGAAACTAAGTATTTTTAAAAACAGTGTTGTTTGTGTTACTTTGGCTGTTTAGCACATGAGCTAACGCTAACGGGTGATGTAAATATGAGGCTGAGCTAACATTACAACAGTGGGCTTACTGGTCTTAGGATTCACGGTAATGTTAATGTTGCCTAACCTTAATTTGTCATATCAGCACTCATGACAGTGAACTGAGAAATTGAATTGGGATATTGAGATTTGATCGCTTCTAAACGGCCGGTGATCCACTAAGATGTTGTCCGCGGACGACTTCTCAGTTGCTACAGCTACTGTTCCGTCATGAACACGCATGGGAAACCGTCTCCTCCACATGCTCACAGCCGATCAGACGGTGTGAAATTGTCCCAGTTGTCCGCGGACGACGAGCTAGCTAGCGCTACTCGGCCGTGAACAGCGCTAGCTAGCCATCGTCATGTTCACGGCCGAACAGCGCTAGCTAGCTCATCGTCCGCGGACAACTTCTCAGTTACTACAGCTACCGTTTCGACATGAACACGCATGGGAAACCGTCTCCTCCACATGCTCACAGCTGATCAGACGGTGTGAAATTGTCTCAGTTGTTCGCGGACGGAGAGCTAATGTTCCGCTGTGAACACGCAGAGAGGACGGTATGAAATGCTCTGTTATTCACGGCCAGTGAGCTACCTTACGTCAATTAGCATGTTATGCTAAAGGCTAAAGGACAGTGTGTTAGATGCCCAGGAGCACCTTGGCAGACGAACGACTTATTTTGTGTTGATATACACGTATATACTACGTGTGTAGTGTTAGCTGCTGGTACGAGAGACCCGATCTGACAGTACCAAAACTTTATCTGCAGTCAAGCAATCATTACTTTGCTTTGGAGCCTGAGACAGGGGTTACCTGTCTGCTGTGCTACGATTAACATTAGTTATATGAAGGCATGGACACAATATGTATTGCTCACTTACTAAATCTAATGTGAAATGAGGAATTTGCATGGGTTTGCTCGGATTATGATTTGCCAGAATTTGCCTTATCAAATGGATTGTTTTAATCATCATTCTGTCATCACATCTGTACAGCAGTCTGTAGTGCATCATGTTGCCTGCCAGACAGACCAACCAGTGAAATGCACTGTTGGCACACAGCTTTCCATGAGAACTCTCTGGTCTCACTTCAGAAGCACAGGTTTGTTGAACGAAAGCATATGATGTAATGTTAGTCACTATGTTACTCTAATATGTAATTTTGTTTTACTGTTATGAATATGGATTGGTGGACAGCTGATTTTAGTTTGGTGTGTATACTATGATTTTTAAAGTACTGTTTTTCCACCCTACCTGACTGCCCTGCATTACAATGAAAATACTGACTGACCACAGGCAACATCTACAGGCGGAGAGCTGCTGTACAGTCAACTTCCCCAAATCTAAGCATGGAGAATGAACTGCAAAGCCTGTGAATGCAGAGCCAACATTCCGTAAGTTTTACAATCTTTTATTTGAACCCCACAAATAAAAAAATAAAGATGGACATACAGGCAATAACACAAACGTTTGAAAATAAACACAAATAAAATCTGAATTATTTTTTTGATGGTTTTCAAAATAATAAATAAGGAGAACGTATAAATTAGGAGAAATACGAAGAGACACTTGACAACACTGCAGCACAAGGCTTTTTGGTTCTAGTGCATTTTCTTGTAAACATTAATTTTTGTTTATTGCACTGCAGACTACGTTGATGCACTGTTGGACCTGATCTTCAAGAAGGTTTTCCAGGACCCTGGCCCATATGTGAACGAGGTGCTGAAACTTACAATCCCTGAAGACCTCTCGGCTCAGTATGAAAGACCCAACAAGCTGGACGTTATAGCCAGTTACGTGCCAAGGTTCAATCAAGGACAGGACTGAATCTAACATACTGTCCTTCAGCGTCGGGGAACTCTGCATGAATCCTCAGCACCACACAAGCAGGCAGCACAGCTCTCACTCTTCGCCCCAGAAAGCACCAGCACCAGCTTACAAAGCCTCTGTAGGCTAGGTATCTATATTTGCTGGACACAATTCAGTAGAAAATCAGCACTGAATGTTCACATCCATGGCAAGTTTAACTGTTCCACTTTAGATATTTATTTTGTATGTCTACAATTGTTTCTTGTAATAAAACATCTCTCCCAACTGTTCTGTGTGTTTTCATTGTTTGATATGTAGTTTTCATGTTACCAAGTAAAAGATAGTAAAGATAAACTATAAGCAATGTAAGACAGAGGAAGCAGTTATGTACTTCATAACACTTTTGCAATAAATTAATAATATTTATGGGACTAAAAAGCTTACTACACTATTCTCAGACATAAAGGTCCGTAGTCTGCCCGATAAATGTTCAGTGCATTCTTCAGTGAAAACACATTCAGGCAGACAGGCTCTAGGCCAGGATGGTCCAGCATGCATGATGGTTGCTCAGGAAGCTGCTGTAACTTAGTCTTCGTGTAACCTAGAAGTTATGAAAGGTAAGTGAGTGACAATGGATTAAAGAAAAGAGACTGCAAAATAACAACCTTGTTTGCCCAGTGTTCACACTTACCTGTGGTATTTCCATACAGCAGATATTCTCGGGCTCTGTAGGCACTTGTTCACAACTGCCACAGGAACACCTGTTTTTAAGCAGAATGTATATCATTAATTGGAAACTACATAGCCAATCAATCACATTGCATTGTTTCTTTTGTAATATTTAAAGTTTATAAACTGTTGGAACCGGTTCAAAAACAATAGTGCTGGTAGAGAGGTGACGGGAGGCAACTGTGGCTTATTGAAAACTACTGTTGTTAGACATTGCTAGCTAATTACAGGTCGTCCCTGCAAATAAGAGCAGGTTCTCAATTGACTTACCTGGCCACATAAAGGTAAATAATAATACGGGGTTACGCTTTTCTCTTGTAACAGCAATTGCTAAATTGCATCCGCGTTACTGCAACTGCAGAGCAGTCAACGCCAGTCGAGGTTTGGCTAAGCTTTGTTATGTAAACACTCAGGGCAGGAGAAGGGGGTTGTGATCTGTAACAGCGCGGGGCAGACGGCTACTAAGCACGTAAAACTTTCATTTGTCTGTGCAGTAACAAGTAATGTCGAGGTAAAAAAAAAAAAAAAAGAAAGAAAAGAAAAGTAAACTACTAACCACTGAGAAACATCCATGTTCATTCTTGGCTGCTGAACTTCTTCTGGAGCCTCTTGTTGTTCTGGGTCGGACTCCGGCTCGAACATGTACGGTTGCACTCCAGTTTGTTGTCCGGCGGCCATTTCTTCCGGTAACTCAGCCGTTGCCATGGTCACACAATGCTGCCCTCACGTCTTCCGCAGGCAGGGAGAGGTGGGCGGCGCAAATACATCTTTGGGCGGTGCACGTAGTAGCTCATTAGCATTTAAAGGGAGAGGCACTGAAACCAGCCGCCTGGAGGAGGGCTGTGAAACTGGTGTTTCAAGAACCTTGCTGTGCTCAATCCTTAAGTTTTTCGACCAAAGCATGTTACTAACATTCCATTTAGACATCAGGGAACCGTGTCAGGAAGCAGAAATGAGCATAATATGTCACCTTTAATGCATGAAGGAGTAGTTTATTTGCCGTCACTTCTCCCATCCTCTTTAATGCTAAGAGAATTGCAATTTGGTAAGCAGCATAGACTCAAATACTGATCCCAGTATGCGACGCTGTCTCCTGCTGGACCAGGTCTGGATACAAGTTGGAGTAAATAAAAGCCGGCCTCAATTAGAAGCCGGGTCTGTTTCGAGGTTATTAATGTTTTCGATCCAAATCGCTGCCTGGCTGCATGTTCTTAATGAAATGCTGATTTATGTTTGAAAACATGTCGCTGTGTTTGCCGACAGCACTCGCTGCCTGTTCAAATCTTTTTTCTTCTTAACCCAGCACATCTGGACAGAGTTGTTCGAGCCTGGCCATTGAGAGCAACAACAGACAAGACAGACAGACAGTGTTGCCTCAGTTACCTTGAAAAAGAAATCTGATTACTGATTACTCCTTTAAACACATTTGAAGCTTGATATTACTTTGTCGCCATCATAGAGTGGACAACAACCTTAATATTATCATCTTTAGCTGACAAACTGGTATGATCTGCAATGTTATGTTGGGGGTAATTTCGTGAGGCCAGCGCATCCTCCCCCCTCCTGCAACACAGTCTTTTTTGAATGGGGTTCAGCGGATTTTTTTGAAAATTGGGCTGTTAAAGATGCAATTTCAACGTAGTTTGTGAAGGAAAGGCGGGCCAATCATTGAGGTCTTCATTGTCATATTTTAATCACAAATAAATCAAATGTTCCCTCACTAGGCCCACTGAGTAATTTTTACGTTAAAGATATTATAGCCTGTAATAAGACTTATGTGCATAGGCTATTAGAGCAGGTAGAACATTCTCAAGTATAATTTCTTGGCTTCATTGTCTGTCTACATTAGGCCTACAGGAGGCTTTGCATATATACAGCTGGCTCAGCTGCCCGGAGCGCGGAATAATAATTAGTAGCAGAGTCCAAGTGAAGGTTTGCCAGCACGTTTTCAAATGTATATGTGCAATAACTTTGACTGTATTTTTATTTATGATTTATAGTTTATATAAAGTACAAATAAGACAAAGAAAACATATGTTTTACCCATTTCAGCCATAAGCGGTCATATTGACCGCATATGATTTAGTGGGATTTCATTGTTACAGTTTTAGTGCTTATTTGTGAATTCACTTGTAAGTTAATTATTGTATAGTTGCATTATATAGCCTGGTTGGCACCATGGGCAAACACAAACTGGAGTTCCCACCTCCGTGAAACAGCAAGCGGAGCTTTTCAAGGTGCTGAAGTGACGCGAGGATGTTCCTGACCAGATGGCGATGGCGCAATCCGTCAAAGGCTGTACCCAAAGATGGCCACTGTCTTCTATAACATCCTCAACTTGTTTGGGATCAATGCCCGCATCTTATTCAAGGAGCACCGGCAGCAGGAAACCCCGGAGGAAAGTCCTGCAACAGCTGGCAGAGGAGCTGAAGGCAGAAAGGGGCCGCGGAAGTCGGCACAAGGTGGGCAGCAGCGGAAGCAACCACCGCAAAAGCAACAGACACGGAGGCAGTGCCGGTCAGAAGGAGCTGCAAACTGAACCCAATGTCGGACACTTGAAATGCCACATGCCCGTATGTGGTAACTGTGGGAGGAGAGCGGAGGTAATCTACTTTTTCGATTTTTTAATATATATTTTATATATTATATATGAATTAAATAAATAAAATGTTTCATAATCAAATAAGTTATTTTAATTGATAATTTAGTTTTCCCTATTAAAATATTGTGTAAATATATGCAATAATTATGATTTACTATGTGCGATGATATGACTATTGATAAATGTATAATTAAAATTGTTAAAATTTACATTTTGTTGTTATTTCGTTTTTTTTTTTTTTTTTTAAATATAATGACACAATGAATGCATTCATCACTCAACTGGGTATTTACATGAGAGATTACAGAGTTTAAAATCCAGTGGTCCAAATGACGCTTACGGCGGTTCAAATGTTGGAATTCTGGCCCTTCTGAGTCCTGACACTTTGGTCTAATCAGAAACATATAATTTGACTGGATCTAACCCTAAGGTTGTGGAAAGTGCACTGTTATGCCCTAACCAAGATATCAATCATTAAGATTTTTTTTTCTTTCAAGGCACAGAGATCTGGGGCTATTCCCAAAACATCCCCAGGTCTAATGACGCTCCTGGGCTTATATGCTGCTCTCATATCAAGAGTTGCTGACGCCTATTATCAACTACAGGCTATCTATCTTTATTATTATTATCATTATTACATTTATTATTTTATTTTTCTCATTTTTTTTAATATTACGTTTATAAATTTCAGGGAGAAAGAAGTAGCCTAGATCGAGAATATGAACAAAACAGTTGTACCAAAATAAAAAATGTCTGTGTACAACAGGGGCCAAGCATTTTATCAGATTAATGTCAATGATGGAGGAAAGAAAAGACAGCACTCAGGCAAACATACTGAAGGTCATTGTTCTGTGTGACATTTTGCAAACATTCAAGTCAAGACACCAAACCACAATATATGTCATTCAGGCATTCAGGGCTGCGTGGTTTGTCCCGTTTGTCCTAGTGGTGTTGCCGTACCCTGCTGTCCGATTGGTGAATGTGCTCAACCAATTATATTTGGGATACAATGGTGATTGGCATGCCCCCCCAGGCCTGCCCCCTTACTGATAAAAACTGCCCACTAGAAAAAAATCTGCACGTGGTGAGCGGGGGAAAGTATTGCAAGCGGACCCTGCCCATGCTTGAGCTGTTTTTCTCCTGGCAGGCCAAAATATTGCACCAGAGGGCGTAGATGCAGGATAGAAAATAGCTGGTAAGTGCTTGGAAAAGCGCTCCGGGAAAGAAAATGCGGGCGTGGATGTTTGATTTGTGCACGCAAATGTTTTATTGGGTGCGCCAGTCTCAATGCACGCGTGATTCATTGCAGTATTCTATGCCCATACTCTAGAATGGCAACATGTGTCAGACAATGTAAATGTTGTTGGCTCAGAAGGTCGGAGTGTGGCCGAAGTAAAAAGAAAATATGGTTAGACATTAAAGTGGAAGCAAAAAAGCGACTGGCATCACACAGGCAGACCGTCTGTGCCATAGGCTGGGAAACGGGCCAACCAGAACTCACCCTGCAGGATGAAAATCTGGCCAGGATCATTGGGGAATCCCTCCTGAATGGAGTGGTGAAGGGGGTGGAGGGGGACACCGATGCCGGCCCACAAGAAGCAGAAGATTGTAATGTATGTAATTTGTATTCCCATATTTGAAATGAGTGTAAACCAAATGCATTCAAGTTGTGTCATGTACGCCCAGTGTCTCCACTGCACCTCGTGCATCCCAGATGGTGCAGATTGCAGGTCCTCTCCTCTGTGCTCTGTGGGTTGGGAAAAGGGGTGAGCAGCCACCGCTTGAGGGGGTATCCACTGTCGCCTGCAAGGTCAGTCAACGGATTAAACACTTGTAAAAAATTGCAAGTCTTAGGATTTCCACATCAAGTATCCATACCTAGAAGCCACCCATCAAGTACAGCGCCCTCCAGTCTGCGCCCAACATTGCTATGTCTCAACATGAAGGAATCATGGGTTGACCCAGGCCACCGAGCCATTACATTTGTAAGCAACATGTCTGCATCATATATGAGTCAGACATTGAGAGAATGAAAATGCTGATGATTAAAGTTAGGGTCTACAATCCTGGAGAGCTAGCAAGCGAGCTAGCAAGATTTGAAAGTGGCATCCCCTCTAAGTTCCCCCCTCCCCCATCCCGTCAGTGCTCCGTCCAAAGCCACGCCCCCCACAAACTTGAACGTGCATCTGGCAGTGGGACTCAGCAGGAAGAAGGAGATGCTGGAGCATGAGCAAGCAATTCAGCTGAATTTAGCAGGGAGCAGACAGGAAGTAAAGTGCTGAAATAACAAACAACATTCGGTTACTTTTCACTTGACACCAGCACACGTCATGAGGCCAGCTGTCTACCATACTGTGCTGTGGCGGACTCAAACCATAACCGGTGGGGACTGCCAGAGAGTGGGGCAAAACCAGATTGGAGCTGCAATGCAGCGGATCCATATCCAGTGGAAATTAGGCCAACTCATTAGCCATTCTCATGGCTAAAAACAACACACAAAGAAGCTAACGTTAGCATTGGGCTAATACGAGCTACAAATGTAGCCAAGTTGGCAAACCTTATATATTTCATGAAAATAACAGATCCCCCCAAAACAAAACAAATCATTACCTGTCCAACAGAAAGAGAGCAACCTCTGCATCAGTTTTCAGGCCCCTCACATGCCCCAGTTGTCCACTAAAACGCCACACTGATGTTGACTTGGGTAGACTTCTTTCTTTATCCAGAGCCTATTTCGTTGCAGCCTTTTTTGCCTTAGGCTTTCTTTTCCTTGGCTTTTTAGCGGGGCGAGCTGTTACAAGTAATGCTGGCTCCATTTTCTCTGCCATTGTAACCAAATCAACATCTTCGCCTACAACTCTGCAACTCTCCTGCGACAGAGGGGGGTGCAGGCAGAATGAGACATGAAGGCATCTGACCAATCCGTGCCATTCGGGCCGAAAAGCACAGATTGGTCAGCTTTTTCTCAGTCCTACAGCTGCCACAGAGGTCTGATTATTTTTGTTCCTTTTTCTGAATGCATAATATATTGACTACTCTCAGGATAGCAGGACCATTTCACCCAGTATAACAAAATGTGTTTCTGAACAGCATTACAAACCCTAGCTTTAATGAAAGCAAAATCGTTCTCACTCAGTGCTCTTATTGCAACATGAGTGCAGTCAATGGCACTGATTACATTTGGGAAACTGGACATTGCTGCAAATTGCACTTTTTATTTGCCCATTCACCCACTGTATAAGGAAACTTTATGTACTGCTGCAACAAACCAGTTATACCTCTAACACGTCTGGCATAACATGGCTAAAGGTTGCCTGGGATATCCCTGACCTGTCAGCCAATTCCCTCTGGAATGTGCCAGTTCCCAGAAACCCAAGTGTTATGAGCACTTGAAGCTGGACTGGCACTGCGTGGTTTCTGCAGGTGCTCCTCTCTAACGCTGGGCCCAATACCACACATAGATCCAAGAGGACAGCTTGTAGGAGTCGGTAAAAGGCTCATCAGCCACTCATCACTGTTGGCCAGTGGATCTTGCTGGTCTCTGAAGTTCCGCTCCCTCCGTATCCTTCTGTTTGCCAAATCCTCCAACAGTAACAAAGGCAGCCATTGTGCACCATAATGCATCGTGAATAAATGCCTTTATATACCCATCTATTAGGTAGTATCTTATATAGTATGTAATTCATGGCATGGCATCAAAATGAACCTAATCATCTGGTTCAGGAAAAAGAAAAAAGTTCATGTTGTGGGGTGGTATTTCAGTGTCTGAAAGAAGTCAGCCTCAGTAAAAAAAAAAATATAAAAAATGTTAAAGATATATAAAATAGTTGGAAATTATATGTTAGATATATTATTGGATTTAAGTTTCATGACTTTAACGTCTGTGTGTGGTAAGATAACCCTTCAATTATCCCAGCATGGTTCATCATGTCATTTGTTCTCTGTAATGTAAACTGTCACTGCTTTGGCGGTCCAACCATTTGCCTGTTATCAGACTGAAGTGTAAATGTGTAACCCCCTATTTACATTTTATTCTGACATTGCCTCCACTCTAACTGGTCTTACTGAGAGAGGGGGTTGATATTCTGTAAGTAACCACAAGAGACCAATGTATCCCTCTGAATACACTGTAACATATGTTAGAACTGATGTGTTGCCATGCCTGCATTCTGTTTTTGCTGCTGTTTGGTTGGGGTCAGGGAGAAGCAAAGTTAAAACAAACTATGATGGCAGAGGGTACAGGGAAGAATTCCCTTTTAAAAGCAATGTCTATCACACCATTTTTATTCATCTTCCTTGGGCCCAAGGGCACTCATTAGATCATAGCTGCAAAATATTGCACTCCCTCTGGACACTTGGCATTCAAACTACATAGAGTCTAAATAGTCTTCAAAGCCTCTATGGCTTTAAATAGTTCCATAAAGAATGTTTATGTTGACATACATTAAATCCAGCAGATTCTTGAAGGCAGATAAACAGAGCATTAGGCAATGAGGCAGAACAGCTGGAGGACAGAGAGTACAATAAAGTCTGCCTTTGGTCTGTCTAGGTTTACATAGACATACTGGGAGTGAGATGGAGAAAGAGCCCCGTATTATAAAAGATCTGGATCTGAATCTGAATCTGAATCCAAAGTCTAAAAAGGTAAAAGCAAGTAACAAAAGACATACACATACTTGAATGCAAACTTAAGTGACGAAGGGATGAGGTGCAGGTATAGAGACACCGGGAACAGAAAGCTACGGTTTGAGATAGATTCGGGAGAGGTTTGGGAGGAAAATCAGACTGAGGAGGAGCACAGTAACACAGGAGGGAAACAGAACATGGAGAACATAGGAGAACAGGAAGGAGAAAGTGACAATAAGACACAAGTGTATTTATCTACAAAGTAAAACAGGAAATAACTGACCAAAAATCAAATCCATAAAATTGGAAGGTTTAAGCCTGTTTTTAATATACCAACTTATACTGAAATTGTATAGTTGCAATCATGTAACATTTTTATTTATAGCACATATAGAGGCCTGTTTGTCTGGAAAATTCAATATTCTCTGTAATTATCAGAACCTAAACATTTTACACCGATTACCCGTTTTCTAGTGTTGCCCCACTGTCATTTTTACTCTGTTCCCCCTTTGGCACATCCTGGCTGCCAAACCCTCTTATCAGGTAACTTGTCTGCTACAGAGCAGCTGAATTCAGAGAATCACTCATATGTTCCATATTAAATGCACAGAATAAAAACTATTTTGGACAGCATCACGTTCATTTCTTCCAAATCATTCAAAGGATACATGTAGTCACTGTGTATTTCCTCCTGAGAGTCTTGGCAGTGCAGGACTGGGCGTGGGAAACTATTGAAATCCCAAAGGGTCCTGTATGGAATCTTAAACCTTAAACCTCTGTTACAGCAGATGGGAAAAATAACAGATTGAAATACCAGCTGGGATCTGCAGTACCTATACATCAGAAGAACACTTTAGGTGTGAAGTTAAGAAGTAGAACTACTACAATGAAGTCAAATCACTTCACTGCAGGTGCATCTTGAATCTGATGTTAATAAAACTCTAAGAAAGGACCCAGTCCTCTTTTTTCAACTCCTCTCACCAGAGGGGCAATACAATTCTACTTTGGACAGGGAAATTTTTACAGTGATCAGCCACAACATTAAATCACAACAGGTCATGTAGGTAATGCTGATCATCTTGTTACAATGCAACATTCTGCTGATAATCCTTGGATTCTAGCATTTATGTGGATGCCACTTGACAAACACCCCAAATCAATCACAACAGGACACCCTGAAAAGTCCATGTCTTGAATTGCCAAAGTTGTTTTTGCTGCACAGGGTGAAGTAGAGTAATTGGTAGGTAGTTTTGTTGGGGCTGATTAGTCTATATATTACAACAGGGGTTCCAAATCTATTTGGCTTGTTAACCTCTGTGAAATAGCAGTGTCCACGTTGGGCCCCTGGTCACATTTAACAAGTCTTTGAATAGTTAGCTGTTCCAGCAGAGATACATTTCACCCATTAACTTCTCATATGGTAAGAACTATGAAAGATTATAGAAAAATCAAAAATGTACTGTGAGTTGGGTAGTGGTTGGTTTTCGCTAGATGTCCTGTTGGAAGTACCAGCCAACAAGGTAAAAAAAAAAAACAAACAAACAAACAAAAACAAAAAAACCTAAACAATATTTAGTGTTTTTGAAAACATTTTAGGGATGAAAAACACAATGAACAGGATTGTGGCTCATATTTGATAATCACTGCAGTACAGTCAGTGACTTCAGGTTCACAGTCTTTGTCTATTGCAGCTAAATAGCATACTAAAATATGTTTCTGAAAGCATTATAGGCAAGAAATAGACAGCACTGTAACGTAATCTTATAGTTTATCAACACGGTCAAGTTTATAGAGTTTGATAGGAGTTTGGTGAGACACCCCTCTCCACATAAGAGAGAATGAGCGATGTTCTCAGTCTACAATATAAAGCTAAATAAGCTAACCAGCGGCTTCATGTGTGGTGTAAACACGCAGAAGTGACATCAATCTTCTCATCTCAAGAAGACCAAGAAGTGTTTTTTCAAAATGTCAGAATATTAACTTTTTTGAAAACTTTCAAACTGTTTTGACAAGTGACCATTTTCTCAGTCGAGTTTTGGCTTTCTAGTTGAATCAAAATCATCCCCCATTTACAGCGATCCATTTCACAATTTATATCATTCGTAATATCTCTAATCCCTGATCAAAACAACAGCTCTTAGATATAAACTAATTGCAGTAGGTATTATTTTTCTGTCCTTTTGAAATAAACCACCAGTTTTCATCAATGTTCAACAGAAATGCAGATTGAATTTGGTTTAAGATTATTCTTTTTTTCTCCTCTGAAAAAATCTCCTCTTACACTTTCAACATTGCTGCTGATTTATAACACAAAACCTCACAACTAAATGTGACAAGGTCATGTGCAAAAAGGCAGTGGCCTACATAAATGTAAGGTCATTAGTTTAAGTGGAAGAAGATGAAATCCTGTTCAGAGGGTGAACGTGTTGTAAATTCACAAATTTCCATCTGTCTTCTTAAAGTATGTCTGCTTTATTTTCCTATTTGACTACTCATCTTTATCCCCTGTTGTGATAACCTTAACCACTGAAATGCTGATTCAACCCAAAATTCTGTCACACTAGAAAGTGGTGGAAAAGTCAGTGGCAGTGTCCACTAGCTCCTTTTTGTCACTCTTCATGGGCACAGTTCAGACAACAGTATAAAAGTTGGAAATTGTGAATAACTATAAAAACTTTCAAGTATTTCTCAATTTTACTGTCTACACAGGAATTCACTTAAACTTCTCATAGGTAACCCTAACTATTTGGCACCAACTGGAAGGTGCATACCATACAGAATAGACTCTAAAACAATAGTCAGCTGGATTTATTACAGATTCACAAGACTCCTGTTACTACCCCTCTTGCCCCACACACCCCATCCAAACTTCTCTCTTAGACACACACATGCATACCCTCCTCTTCCCTCCAAGATCCCCGAATAAGAAACATAAGTCTTCAATTCACCGGATGGCTTTGTTTTCATAGTAAACCCAGAGGCCCTCTTCTTCCACACAGACGACCTTGACTACTTTCCCTACTTCCCCATCCCAATCTTAGAGTTATTACAATGGAGAAAAGCATTGTTGTTTTTAATGTTGCTAATAATTTTGTGCAGGAACTGGCATCCTCTCTGGCCGAAGGCTGCTTTGTAAATGTAGGATACCAGTTTTTTAAAGTCAAAACTTTTCTTATTACCCCGAAGAAAATCTTTCTTGTTAAGGAACATAGACATGTGCACTCTAAAATACAGATGTAAAACATCATCAAACAAACTGAGTGAACTTGAAAATGCCTGTGGAGTTTTTTAGGATATCTCAATTCACCCTGTATAGAATGAAATATATCAGACAAAGCACATATTGTCCAGGGGTTTTAACTCCATTGAAGGTACATATGCTGAGAACATGCTGGTCCTATTCATAATAAATTAAAAATAAGAGATATCCCTCATTAAGGGAGATTAAAGAGTTTAAGGCTAGAGAAGAGGAAACAGAAGATTGCTGGAAATACTGCACCTATTTATGTGATTACTCAGTGTCATTTAAGTTATTGTGGGTGAGCCATAGTTTTAGGTGCTTGAATGTGTGTGTCTGTGTGCGTGTGTGTGTGGGGGGGGGGTTAATGGCAGAGTATCAAACTATGTCCATGAACGGGGCTTATGAAAACCATATGACGTGCTCTGAAAAAGAAAGAAATGCACAGTTTACTGCACCTCCCCCTTTCTAAGACACACACACATCCACATAGCCCCCTTCCAAAAACATGCATTTCTTTTCCTCAGCTCTCACTCTCTCCTTCTGCCCACCCTCCTTACTGCTTTATCTCCCTCCCTCTGTACCCCCCGTCCATTTTTCCCCTCCCTCCCTGTTCTCTGAATCTTGGGACAATCTGCATGCACTCAACTTCAGCATAGATCTGTTCCAGCACGGTAGAGTAAAGAGCACAGACAGATAGAAAAAAAGGTTCAAATGAAGGGAGAAAAATTCAGATAGACAACAAAAGCAGTTCAAGGGGGAAAGCCACAGCTGACAGAAACTTTAGAGGGCAGGGAGATAAAAGTGTGGAGAAAGCCAGGGTGAGAGTAGTGCAATATATTGACTTTTAAAAAAGGATGGCCTCCATGATGAGCAGTGCTGCTGGTTTTCTCTTCATCTCCCTGTTGGCTTTGCTCTTTGGAGTCTTCTCAGTCCTTGGACAGGACCTGAGAGAGAGGGATGCACTATGCACTGCAGATGGCTGCTTTACGGTCTACTTCCAACGCAAGACATTCTTGGACTCATGGAGGGCCTGTAAAGAGAAAGGTGGTAACCTCGCTACCATCAAACGCAAGGACGATGCAACCATTATTGCTAGTCTTTTTTCCACTATCGACTTGCGCCACTCACGTACCAAGGTCCGGGTATGGATTGGTCTGCAGCGCCAGCCTCGCCAGTGTACCAGCACACACCCATTGCGGGGTTTTTCTTGGACTACTGGTGACCAGGACACAGAGTATGTAAACTGGCAAGGAGAGGACTCACCCAGAATTTGCTCTGTGCCACGCTGTGTAGTTATGGGCTACAGCACTCAAGAACAGAATGATAACTTTAAATGGGTGGATGGTGCCTGCTCAATCCCTGTAGATGGGTATCTCTGTCATTATGCCTACAAAGGAATGTGTACTGCCTTGTTGAGTGAAGGAGCAGGCAATGCCCTCTACACCACACCATTTAACCTTCTTAGCACAGTGCTAACTCATGTCCCCTTCGGATCTGTCGCTACTGTGCCCTGCCCCACAGACGACAAGGAGGAACAGTCCGCTTTGTGTATGATTAAGGAAGATGGCTCAGTGGGGTGGTCAAGAGATTCTCCTCTCTGCTCTGATTCTCCAGTATCACACAACTGGTGTGACCAAGATAATGGTGGGTGTGAGCATTTCTGCAGGCCAGCCGGTGTTCACTTCTACTGTGAATGTGTTGATGGATATCAACTAGGAGTAAATAGGAAGAACTGTGAGGTCTCTGATGTATGTCAAGGGGCCACCTGTGAGTTTGAGTGTCTGCCCCTTTCAGATGGGTACCGTTGTGCCTGCCCTGAAGGATACATGCTTGCACCAGATGAGCGTGGCTGTCTGGATGTAGATGAGTGCCTTCAGAGTCCTTGTGAGCAGCTCTGTGTGAATGCCCCTGGCACATTTGAATGTAGATGTCGGGAGGGTTACCATTCAGATGATTCTGGTGGGTGTGAGGACATTGATGAGTGTGTAAATGACCCATGTGAACATGCTTGTGAAAACACTCCAGGATCTCATATCTGCCACTGCCATCTGGGTTTTTCCCCAGTGCCTGAGGACCCCAGCCAATGCCAAGACACTGATGAATGCCAGATCCCTGGGACCTGTGAGCAGATGTGTGTGAATTATGAGGGTGGATTTGAATGTTATTGTGAAGAAGGGTACGAACTCATGTCTGATCACTACTCATGTCACAAGAGTAGGGAGGGAGTTGACCAATCTGCTGTCACCCCCTCCTTTCCTTGGGTCACCCGCCGGCCTGGACCCATATGGCAACCAGTAGACTATGCCTGGAACCCACAGCACACTGACTGGCCTCCAGAGGGGGAGCAATCTCTGGACTGGCTGACTGACCCACCCAGAGTCTTGGATTCTGATGTAATTTGGGTCACCAGTGCCCCTCAGAGTGAAATGCCCTTTGATTTACCATCAGACTCTCCGGCACAGGAGGCTCATATAGATGAAAATTTAAAAGATCAATCAACTGACTGGTTGGAGTGGTCTCAGTCTGAGCTGGAGGTTTTTTCCACAACCCTCTACACCACGCCTCCACCCTCCACAAAAACCAGCATAACCCCAAATTGGTACAAAAATGACGAGGAGGAGACCACCACAGCTCTCCCACTCCTTTCCACTTCTACAATCTCTGAGGGAGCTTGGAATTGGTGGAGGGGGCTCTCTACTTCCACTCAGAAACCAGGAAATCCAGAGGATTCGGTCATTGACCACAACATGTCTACAGATTCTATTTACCACAGCAAGGAAGAGGAAGAACAGTTCCCCCTTAACGACAACTCAAAGTTCCCAGGGGGGGAGTTGGGGGAGGAGGAAAAGGCCTATGTGGAGAGCAGGCATTCCCAAAACTCAGCTGTCTCCACCCATTTTATTCCATCCCAGCCACCCACAAGTGAGGGGGGAGAGAGTGGTGACAGTCTGGATTCTGTCTCAGATGATAAGGGGCAGAAGCAGAGCAGCACTTGGCTCCTGGTAGGCCTTATAGTTCCCATCTGCATTTTCATTGTGGTGATGGTGGCACTGGGCATAGTGTATTGCACCCGCTGTGCTGTTCAGCCACGCAACAAAAATGCCACTGACTGCTACCACTGGATCTCTGGGGCTCATGACAAACAGGGAGCTCCTAACCCCTCAGCAGGGGTCATGACCCATGTTTAAGCAGAACGGAGAGAAACTGACAAATAAAAAGACTTTGCTTCAGAGTTAAGCAGGAGTGACTAATGGACATGGTAAGAGACAAGCTAAATGTTTTACTCTCTCTAACATCCTACTCTTTGAACCAGTTGGATATTACTGCTAAACATGAATTGAGTAGGGGAATGGGACACTGAAAACCACTGACCTTTTAAGGGATGGGTTTGCTATGTCATACAATCTGTTTTGACTGCTTTGTATGTTTCATACACTGACCACACAGCACAAGATCTGATTGCTTCATTGTTGCACTGGGGTACATTATTGTAAAATATTACCATTTGAATTAGTAAAGTCACAAAAATCTGTTTGTAGTCATTTATTCATTTCCACATTTCACAGCCAAAGCCAAATCCTGCAAAGATCCTTGGAATCATATACTGATGACAAAAGCATTCTGCCCCTATGGTGCAGCAAAAATTAACTATGAAATTTCTTACAAGCAAAATCCTCAGGCTCAGTTAATTTCAATAGCATATCACTGTAGATAACTGTCACTGTCATCTGTGTCAAAGGGATTTAGATGCTTACATCAATAGTGGGTGAAAGTGGACTGTAAGCAGATATCCCTTCAAGAGAAATAACATTCTGTAGTCCCATGATAATGCTGGGAAAGCAATCATTTAAAATTCACTGTGGTGGAGTTGAATGGTTGATAAGAGACCAAAACTGTTTTTGTATAAAGAGGTTCTTTTGTATTTGTGTTTGTTTCTGTTTAAGCCATTTAAAATGTTAAAAGACTTACCTTTTTCGGAATGTCTGTTGGCACCTGGGAGTACCCCTCCCCCTCCTCAGTTTAAGAGCACTTCTCCTTTCCTTGACAATTTTTGAAAAGAGGTCGAAGCACAGATGTTCCTATGGCACAGGGAATGTTGGTAAAGGCTGATGGTTGACATTAGCCTTGACCTTGTTCATGAAATGGCCATTAGTCAGCCGTGAAACACCTAATTCTTTAGCACACTCCAGAGGGTTTTGTCTAAGTACAATACTGGATCACATCCAGGTGTGTAAGACTACAACAATTGGGGCGCCTTTCAGTTGCTGGTATAACTTCATATATTTAACAACTCATGAGAGACAAGATCTCAGATCCTAGAATACAAAATACAAAATAACACAGGGTTGGAAAAGTGCTCATTGAACATGAGGATGTATGAATTTCATAGATCAAATAAAAAAACAAATACATATTGTGAAGCACTTAAATGTTAAAACAACTTTAATTCAAGTAATAGAACTATTTAATGGCTGTTTTTTTTGTTTGTTTTTTTTAAATGAGAATTAAAAGTATGACCTGGGTTAAATGTGAAAGTTTAGTAATGACCTCTGAAACAGCAGTTTGACAAAGCAATTTCTTAACTTGCGGTTCACTTACTAACAATATTGTAACTTTTAATGGCATCTTACAGTCTTAAGTGACCTGAATAGGGATCTGCCGTCTGTTAAGTGAGAACATGGAATGGCTGAAAAGCTCCAGACAAAGCTGATGAGTGGCCCTCAAGTCTTTTTTGGTCAGTTATGAGGTTTATGGATAACATAACCACTCTGAACTTTAAAAGTATCCAGCATTACAGCATAGTTACATTCTTCGCATTGATCTTTCTAAAGACTCAGCAGTGATTATAGAAGCCACAAGGTAGTTTGGGTCATCTCCTCAGTGTTGTGGGGGAATGAATGTGGATGGAGGGAGGGTTGGGTGTGTGAAAACAAGGATATTGTAATATAAAAAAGACAATGATTCCCCAAGGGCTCTCTGTTTGTAAAAGTGTTTTTTATGGAAAATACAACAAGATACTTGAGCCCAGTCCCTGCTGGCAGTAAGACAGCATTGTGAATAATGGAATGTACTGATCAAGATCAGATTTTGGCTCTGCAAGTGGCTCTCAGAGTGGGTCTCTCTCTCTCTCTCTCTCTCTCTCTCTCTCTCTCTCTCTCTCTCTCTCTCTCTCACTCACTCTCTCTCTCTCTCTGTCTGTCTCTTTCTTGCCCCTCTGACCTATTTACAACACAGTCATCCCATTTACAGCTCTCTGTATACAGACACAATCTCGTCGCCAGTGAATTGAGTCATGCGTCTATCTTTGCTAGGTAACAATTACAACACAATCTGTCCACAGAACTATACTGTAGAAAGACAGACAGACAGTACCAGCTGCACCAGAGAGGGTGAGAATGATGGTAACTGGGTTACATTGATCTGCACTCAGAACAACATATAGACCAATGGCCCTTTTTCTACTAATGACACTGTTGTGGCTGGTAGTGTTTTCACAATAAGCCCCAAAGACTACTAACTGTTTTTGGTATGGTATTTTCCCAATCAAAAATAGTTGCATTTGAACAAAAATAACCCCAGAAGGCCTTTCTGTAAATATGGCCTAAGCAAAAGAAAGGTGTATCATTCTCAGATATATTTGACCACACAGTCAGTGCACATATTCTAGATGAACACTGGTTGTGTCCTAGAGGTGGAGAGCAGAATGAATACAGTATCCACTACGTGGTTCAATATCCTTGGCTCCACCTGATCTTTATTTTGATGCTAAACATAAACTGGAGTCATCAGCTGAAGGAAAGTCTAATAATTGAAAATGAACTGTTCTGTTCTGTTAATCTTCAGCTTCTTCTGACTTCCAATCATTGACTCATTCATGTGGAATAAAGGCAAAACTTCTAATACCTTGTGTTTTTTTGCAACTTTTTCACCTATTTCAAAGATATATCAGATCCTGTTGATTTATTAATTTCATTAATTTACTATATGCTGTGCTCTACTGAGTTGTATACACTCAGACATTGTTAGGATATTAATATTGACATCAATTCATTAGTGTGAATGTATTAAATGTATTTGGCAAGACAAATTAAAATGGTATAATACCAACAAAAGTAAAGGTAACAGCTTACATTCATACTTTTATCGACCTGCAGGCTATTACACAAACTACAAAATTGATTATCCTGTCTAAATTTAGCTGTGACTCTGTTTCATGGAAGCAGAACTTACCATGGAGATATGCTCTGTGCCAGGCACATGCACAGAAAGGCCTCAAGAAGCTTGAGCTTTGCCTTTTTCCTGATGTAAGTGCCCTCTTGTCGGGTGTTAATTATATTCAAATACATTGTTATTTTTCAATTAATATAAGTTTATCAGCCCATATTCACCCCTAACATAGGGATACTAAGTGTAAAACTCATTTGGGCTGTTAGTACAGACAGAGATTCCTTAACTTAAAGCTGGTCTCAGTAAATTGGGAAAGCCCTAAAGCCCAGTCTAGATTTTGAAAGTATCCAGCCAGTAAACCCCTCCCCCAGCACTCAAGCCTCTCTCCAAAGCCGCTCCAGACCATGAATGGGCACCGTCTGACATCTACCAAATACTGCCATCCAAGTCCAAGTCCTCACAAGCAGTGGGAAGAAGTGTGCTAGTGCATGGTTTCATCAGAACATCTAACAACAAGTAGCTACCTCATGTCTCATTCACCTGTAAGTAAACACCTAATATTATCATAATGAACTTAGAAAACCAATATAGCCATTGCTTGGACTGATAGCTGTCAAGCTAGTTCTTTGTTTGTTTGTTTCCCTCAGTGATTCACAGATGAATGTGTATATTGTATCAGACTCATGATAAGACAATGTTTTGCATGTTATAGCTTCCACGATGACTGCCTCCTTGACTCTGATGAAGAAGACATGCCAGGGAAACAAATCATCCCATCAGAGAGGACGACAAGAGGACAACCAGCAGAGTCCAAAGAATTGGAGGCAAAGGACATGGGAAGGCGACAGGTCAAGGAGCAGATGTTCACATGTCAATTAGTGGATCTTCAAGCTCAAAGGATTGCATAACTGCTGATTTTTTGCCTGATCAACACCACCTACAACGATTTGCATCTGCACAGTGTATTGACCAGGCATGTGGCTTGGACACGCAAATGCCCTAATCAGAATCACATTTTTTGCCAAGTAGTTTTTCACCATTTGAAATTGTGTTTGGTGCTTAAACAATAAACTCGGTGAGAAGATAGGGAAAGAAGGGCTGGTATTTTTTTGTATACACTGCCTTGCCAAACAAAGCGTCACCATCTGGATTTAACTAAGCAAATAGGTAAGAGCCTCCTATTGGATAATTACTGCATGGGCAATCATCTGTCAGCTGGCAACAAGTTATCTAACCCCAACTGATGCAATAAGTAGCTTCTCATTTCTTAAACAACCACAGTGAAAGACACATCCTGTGGTTGTGGAAAAGATGTTAGTCTGTTTAAAAAAGGTCAAATCATTGGCATGCATCAAGCAGAGAAATCATGGTCAGGTCTAGGTTCAGCAACATTATGTGCCCAAAGAATGAGGTCAGATGACCACCTGAATATACTAAATGACCAGATTATTTCATCACTGGATTTTTTTCTTCCCTGGTGGCATGGGCATATTCCAAGATGACAATGCCAGGATTATTCATAGAGCTCAAATTGTTAGTGGTTCAGGGTGCATGATACATCATTTTCACACATGGATTGGCCACCACAGTGTCCAGACCTTACCCCCATTGAGAATCTTTGGGATGTGCTAGAAAAGCCTTTCTGCAGTGGTCTGACTCTACCATCATCAATACAAGATCTTGGTGAAAAATTAATGCAACACTGGACGGAAATAAATCTTGTGACATTACAGAAGCTTATCGAAACAATGCCATGGCAAATGCATGCCATAATCAAAGCTAAAGGCAGTCCAATGAAAAATAAGAGTGTCTGACCTTTTTTTTTGGTGGCGACTTTTTATTTGGCCAGGCAGTGTATAAAATGAGTCCGTAAAATCTGTACAGTTTTGTCCAGGAATTTCCAAAGCACTGACCACTGAAAGTGTATATGTTCACGGTATGCTGAGGACAGTCAGGCACTGTTTGGCACAAATATCTAATCATGTTGCTCATTTATTACTTTACAGGCTAGAATTCAAGGACTTCACATCACACTATTCATTTGTCCTTCTGTATTTACTCTGTTTTGCATCATCTCTAAATTGTTTGGATAAAGTCTTGAAAATGATGAATGCCTTTCCTTTACACTTCCATCATAAACAACCAGCCCATTACAGTTCTTTCACTTTATGTGATGACCTAATAATAACAACTGAATTATGGAAAACTCTTATTTATAAAAAAGAAAAAATTAAAACATGTTAATACATTTACAAAACTATACAAATAGTACACCTTTTATCACTTAGACAACATACAGTACAATTAGCATAAACAACATATATGTATTTTCTTTTTTATAGTTTCTTGGCTTATTAAGCACAGTTCAGTGTTGGTTAACAGGTTAGGCTGTTGATATCTGTGATGTCCCAATCCTATACTTTCCTATACTTTTGGCAGTGATTGTCCTGCAGAAAGATCTGACTTATCTGACAGTAAATACAGCAAGGACCTTGAAATAACTTTCTATTCATAACACCACAACTTGAGTTGCATTTTAGGTTACATGAAGTTTACATCACAGTAATGTAACCCTCATCCTCACTTTAACCCTTATGTTATGTAGGTTATATGACTGAATGTAGTTATGTATGATCTTTTTCTTAAACTACCAAAGTTTTTGTGCCTAAACCTAACTAACTAAACCACAACCGTTTGCTACTGCACCCCTTCAACGAATAGTGTCAGGCTAGAGGGGTAGGTAGACTGTCATAGTTTAAAGACTATGGCTGGTGTATTTTGCCAATTGGGATTGAGAATGCATTAGCCACTGGCCAATTGACACCCATAGTTGAGCACTTGAGTTGAGTTAATATCTGAGTCAGTTTTTTTGACCAATTACACTTGAACTTCCAAAAAAGAATCTCTAAAAGACTTACTTCTTTTTGAATGAGTGTCACATCGCAGTGAGGTTTGTCCTGTTTTGGCGTCTGTCTTGTGAATTCATGTTTTATTTTGAAAGTAACTCTCCTCTCATTTCAGGTCACTTGCCCTTCCTCTTGTGTCCCTGGTCTGATGTCATCCCTAAACCTTGGTTGTTTTCACCTGTGCTCCCCTCCCCCATGTGTATAAAGTCTTTGTCTTCCCCTGTCTGCGTTGCCTAAGTATTTTGTCGTCTTGTCGTATACCGAGGCCCTGTTCCACAGTCTCGTACCTTCGCCTTGTTAAGTATTGCCTTGTTTTGTTTTTCTTTATTTGTCCTCTTTAGAAGAGTGTTTTTGAGTTTGTTAAATTTCTGGTTAAGATTTTGATTTTTAGTTTAGCATTTGTTTATAGATCTTTTATTTTCCTCCTTCTGGAGCGCCTTTTGTTGTAACCTTTTTGTTCTATGAAAGAGTAGTTTATTTTCATAGCCTTGTGCCATCCTAATCCGAAAGTGTTTTTCTTTCGTAATTTTTTTTTCATATTTCAGTATTATAGTTCAGAGTAGGTTTTCCTCCTTCGGGAGCGTTTTTTGTTACTGTGTGTTTCATGTTTGTTTGTCTTGTCTGTCCCTCAGAGTTTCATAGTATTTTATTTGTCATTTTATCTGAAAAGTTGCAAATCAGATTAATAAAACTTGACATTACTTCTGCCATTTCTGCATCTGAGACCTCTTTCTTGTCCAAGTCTGACAATGAGAGAACAATAAATAGTCTGTTAGTGTCACATTTTGGCACAGCATTCACTGTACACTGACACTCCAAACACACTGATTGTTAAAACAGTCTAAATTTAAATGACAAATTATGGAACTGACCACTGTCACGTGGAGGCAGAAGGAAGTCCATCATAAATCTAAAAAAGCTTTGACGTTATCAAAGACTGTTGGGGGACAAAAAAGATTGCAGTTTTGTCTATATAATTGTACTCTGCACTATTCCTCACTTAGTTGCTCCAAAAAAATACATAATGACTCATTCAAGCATTTGATTAGTTTTCAGAACCCCCAGAGGTATGATTAATCTTTTCATGCTGCATGATTGGTCAGGATAATGGACACAGCAATTTCACAGGGAACACTTTGTTTCTGAGAATTAACATCCGTTTTCCTCATTATACATTCCTAGAGCAGCAGTATAGTCAGAGATGTGTTCAACAGAAACTGAACAAGAAAGCAGCCAAAGAATGATCTGAGGGCGGCAGATACAGAAGTATATTTCTGTCATGAAAATTTGTGTGCAACACAATGACCCCCAGATTCCAGGACTTTATCTTGTTGGAAAAAATTCAGACATGAATATTTAGCAGGCAGGTTACGATTGTAGTGTTTGTGTGGTTAGACAAACATGCAACTTAAGTACCAATTACAGTAACTGATGTTGGTACACTGAGCCACACCTGCCTCTACGTTATTTGCATTGCACACATTATATATTATATTTCCGCATAATGATAATTATATGAAACAAAAGTAGCCTATAAGTATGTATTGGATGCTGGACAGTTTGAACAGTATACTTAAATAATATCTTCTTCTATCTTCAAGTCGGATGCTTTAATGCAGACTGAATTATGGCTGTTTAATGACATGTACAGAAATAGACTTAATCCCACGAGGGGCAATTTATTTGAGTAGCGTGTTGAAGACAAAACAAAAACACAGTGATGTGCAAACATATATACCGGGGAGGTAAAAATGAATCCAAATCTATCGGTTGGTGGGAACTATTTTTTCTTCCGCCTGGGTAAGTGCGTAATGCGTAAGTGCAGCGGCACGCCGCTCAGTCAGTCAGTCAGTCAGTCTTAGTCTGTATACACAATGGCTGAATGCTAACAGAGTCATGTGTCATGCTATTTTAGCCCCACAAACAGCCAAGACGTGGTTTGTGATGTTTGTGGAAAAACGGTATAGAGTTGTGGCAACACAACAAACTTTGTGTAACACCTCAGGTTAAACCACAACACAGAATACGAGGCATTTATGATGAGGCGGACAGAAGAGAAGAACTCAGTGTCCGGTGCTGCCTCTGGGATAGACCCTGTCAGAGTCCCTCGGTGCTGCAGGAACTGTCCAGGTGCAGAGGAAGAACATGTGGAGCTTGAAGCGGCGCTAAGCACTGTAGCTTTTGGAGTCGTTCGAATTAATAAATATGATAATGAAATAAGTAACGAAATAAATACATGCTTTAACAGCTGCATGAGTGCATTTTGGAGTAATAATATGTGTATCACTGAGATAATCTCACATAGCCAACAAAGCCTAGATTTATTCAGGTAAAGTTTCCTAAAGTTGAAAAAATTGATTATTTAAAGTAGATTACATATACACTATATTACCAAAAGTATTCGCTCACCCATTCAAATGATCAGAATCAGGTGTTCTAATCACTTGGCCTGGCCCCAGGTGTATAAATTCAAGCACTCAGGCATGCAGACTGTGAAACAAGACATTTGTGAAAGAATGGGCCGCTCTCAGGAGCTCAGTGAATTCCAGCGTGGAACTGTCATAGGATGCCACTTGTGCAACAAATCCAGTCGTGAAATTTCCTCGCTCCTAAATATTCCACAGTCAACTGTCAGCTCTATTATAACAAAATGGAAGCGTTTGGGAACAACAGCAACTCAGCCACGAAGTGGTAGGCCACGTAAAGTGACGGAGAGGGGTCAGCGGATGCTGAAGCGCATAGTGCAAAGAGGTCGCCGACTTTCTGCACAGTCAATTGCTAGAGAGCTACAAACTTCATGTGACCTTCAGATTAGCCCAAGTACAGTACGCAGAGAGCTTCATGGAATGGGTTTCCATGGCCGAGCAGCTGCAGCCAAGCCACACATCACCAAGTGCAATGCAAGGCGTCGGATGCAATGGTGTAAAGCACGCCGTCACTGGCCTCTAGAGCAGTGGAGACGCGTTCTCTGGAGTGATGAATCACGCTTTTCCATCTGGCAATCTGATGGACGAGTCTGGGTTTGGAGGTTGCCAGGAGAACGGTACATTTCAGATTGCATTGTGCCAACTGTGAAATTTGGTGGAGGAGGAATTATGGTATGGGGTTGTTTTTCAGGAGCTGGGCTTGGCCCCTTAGTTCCAGTGAAAGGAACATTGAATGCTTCAGGATACCAAAACATTTTGGACAATTCCATGCTCCCAACCTTGTGGGAACAGTTTGGAGCGGGCCCCTTCCTCTTCCAACATGACTGTGCACCAGTGCACAAAGCAAGGTCCATAAAGACGTGGATGACAGAGTCTGGTGTGGATGAACTTGACTGGCCTGCACAGAGTCCTGACCTGAACCCGATAGAACACCTTTGGGATGAATTAGAGCGGAGACTGAGAGCCAGGCCTTCTCGACCAACATCAGTGTGTGACCTCACCAATGCGCTTTTGGAAGAATGGTCAAAAATTCCTATAAACACTCTCCTCAACCTTGTGGACAGTCTTCCCAGAAGAGTTGAAGCTGTAATAGCTGCAAAAGGTGGACCGACATCATATTGAATTCTATGAGTTAGGAATGGGATGGCACTTCAGTTCATAGAATGAGTAAAGGCAGGTGAGCGAATACTTTTGGTAATATAGTGTACTAGCTGTCATTAAATTATACAGAGCAATTGTGATAAAACAGCCATGGTGAACTTAGAAAAATATATACTAGAAAAAATGGATAAAAAATAACATTGTATCAATGAAACATATCTTATTATTTACAATCAGTCTAATTTGCTTTAACTGTTAAATGAATATTTTAAAATGTAGATACTGACAAACTTCTGCAATTATTGTGGCATTTAGTTATTTAATTAAATATTTTACTTGCAATTTCAACTTGAGTCACCCAGTATTATAAAACAGCAAGTGTTTGCATCCCTTTATTGTAGGCTATTTTGAGAGACTACATACATAGTTGAATCTAAATAAGATGACACATTCAGTGCAGAGTGGCATCATTTGTTTTGTTTCATTTGTCCTGTGATTTTGAAATAATTAAATTAAATAAATCAGTATCGCCGATACCAGCCAGATGATTTAGTCAGTTCCTAGTGGTGCATGGTCGACACCACTAGTGACTTTCTCAGACCTGCTCCACTCCACAAGTTTTCAGCACCTCTGTCACCAAACCACAAACCACTATATATATATATATATATATATATATATATATATATATATATATATATATATATATATATATATATATATATATATATATATATATATATATTTACACACACTCACACACACACACACACACACACACACACACACACATATATATATATATATATATATATATATATATATATATATATATATATATATATATATATATATATATATATATATATATATATATATATATATATATATATATATATATATATATATATATTACTTAACTTTGGTTTGAGTTACCATATTTGAGTTACCATAATTTCTTTAGAAAACAGTGTTTGTCTACATCCAGTTCAGTTCAGTTTATGATCAGTTATCATGACCTTGGTTTATTTATGTTTAGCTGACCATTCTTGTGGGCCCTGAACTTTTGGGAAAATGAACCCCCAACAACTTATCAGAGGATATAATATTTAATTTATAGCATGTTTACCTTTTTATAGCTGAAAACATGAGGATATACGTGAAAAGGATAAACTCATGAGCATTACTGATTACCAACTCCATTGTTACCAAGTAGAAAGGAGAATATAACCAAGTGGGATTTTCCACAGCCTTACTAAGTAGATAGTGTTCTTTTCACTGTATAATAACTGATCTTGAAAACACGCGTAAATAGCTTATCTGCCATAAATGTTAACAACTTAAAAATCTTGTGTGATCCTTATGAGAAAGAAGCACCATATTGTTGATACTACCACAGATAGGTTCCTACTCTATACAGTGGAGGGCGCTACGTGTGGACATGGATCTTAACTCTGTGGAATTGGGCCATTACCATAGAGTAGTGTGTTATCTGTCAAGTACATAAACGTCGAAAGTGACGCGTGCATTTATAGCCTTCAAAACAAAAGTCTGATTGGCGGGGCTATGTCCCTGTGGTTGTTTGACACGATTATGCCTTTATTTTGAAGGCACAATCCTGTTACATCCGGCGGTATTCGCACTAACTGACAGAGCTAACTACAGCCTCTCAGCACCATCCAACCAGTAGCTTGCTGAGTAGCTTTTAGCTAGCTCCAAACTGTGCCGAATATATAGCATATAGCAAATCTTATCGATGAGTCGCAAAAAAAACCACAGTTTCGCCGAAACGGGCCTGTCTCCTGAACTCCACGGTGTCTTCATGGAGCCTCTCGGATCAGCGAGCCGAGCCGACGGAGATTTCCTGGAGCTGGAGCCCGACGAGGAGCTGCTGTGCTCGGTCAGTGACATCACCGAACACCTCGGTAGAAACATCACCTTGGTACTGGAAACAGCTCTATCTGAGATCCGCAAAATGGTCAGCATTAGGATAAGAGTCCTGAAAATGGAACTCCGCGAAAAAACTGAGGAAATCGAAGTATTAAAGGCCAGACTGGATACAGTTCAGAGGGAATGTAGGGACCCTTTCCCCGGCTTTACGTCCATGGAGACTTCTGCAGATGTTGGCCTCAAGAAACCTGACAGCTCTGCCAGCAAACACAACAGTGTCGACCCCAGGAGAGCCAAAGCCGTCATGCCTGGTGTGAAAAAGGAGAACATAGATGCAATCTGCGACTATTTAATGAAAGACAAGAATTCGAGGGGGTGTGCTGAAATGGACGGTGATCAGAGCAGCCAAGCCAGCGGCGACAGGGAGGTTCGCCAAGAGCCGGACCCGCACTCCCTCAACCTGTGGCCAGACAGCGGGATGGCTGGCTCCGGGCATGGGCACGGAGACTCCGAGTCCGCCACAGATGACATCTTCAGCATGCTTCCCTCTGGCAGCAAACGGATGTATGACTATGAATGGGTAGCACCCATGGAGTATTCTTCAGAACTGAAAGGTAAACACACAATGAAAAGATGTGTGTGGAGTCCCAGAGGTGAAACCTCGCAACTTTTGAAGACATGCACCGTGTGTTGGCTTCCGACCACCACTGAACCAGCAAAATGAAAGAAGTTACGGAGCTAGAAGACAATGAATATATTCCAGGCAATTAAAATCTTGCATTACATTGTAACTATCACAACCTCACATCACCACTCAGTGGTTTTAATCTGGCTGATCACCACAAATTACAGACACACAGAGTCAGTCAGCCATTCACACTAGAGTCACCAATCAACCTACAGTAGTGCAGGGCCAGCTCAAAACATGTTGTTCGCCACAGATGATCAGGTCATGTGCATCTTAATCCTCCTGAACTGCTCATAGACTCATTGGGACACCCCGATGATACTGAACATGTCCTGATGAGAAAACAAAATCTGTAACATACAGCAGCCATAAATGTGGTAAGTGTTAACAATAAATGCAAATAAAAACAAAGGGTTGCAAGTCACTTATTAGGAACTACCATGGCCTGGGTAAGTCTCCATTTCCATAATAAAGAGTCCATGTAGTATCTTAAAAACAATCATCTAGTTACAACAAAGCTAACACACTTAAGGCTACCCACACCGTTCCCTACAAGAGCCTTTATTTAAATCATTTATCATCACCTTTTTTCATTTACTAAGGGAAATTGGCCCCCATGAAATTGTAATAATGAATGTGTTTATGATAAAATTGAAAAACATTCAGACTAAATTCACACTGTACAACTTTCACCCAGGGGTCAAGTTTGATGTGGTTGTGTCTTTATCAGTCATGAAGGAGTCAGAGTGTGAGAACGCCCCCACTGATGAGACAGAGGATGATGATGAGGATGGAACGTCGAGGAGAGAGGGGGGTGGACTGGAGCAAGTCGAGGCCCCACTCCCACATGACCAGCCCTCTGAGTTCTCCATAGAGCCTCAGAGCTCTCCAGGGGAGGAAGGGAGTCCCTTGGAGGGCAACACAGACAGGCTCGCAGCAGGTGGGTAAGAAGGGGGATAAGGGAAAATAATGCTGATAAGAGTTTGAATAAAACCAAGACAGGAAGTGTAATCACTTCAAAGATACATGAATACACATTCATGTAAGATCGAGCTGGATGTATGACTGTCACATTACATGGTAGCTACCAGTTCAGTGAGGTAAGTGTTCTTGTCCCTTAAAGCTGTACTGAAAGTCACCTTAGGTCAGATCCTCACTCCTTTGTATCTAATATTCTCTATCAACATCTTCCCTTCAGTCATCCTCTTGTTCCACTCACCTCACTGTATTTTAACTAGAGATGCACCAAGGTACCACGTGTACCAATGCACTGTATCATATTCGATACGTGCAGAATCAGAACCTGATACAGATTTATGATTGGATTGGTCCCCACTCTGTTTGTAACATGCTTTTTTCATAGTTTTCACTTGAGCCAATCAACATATGTTTGAACCAGAAACTAATTTGGATAATGTATATTATCTTTACATTTTATAATGATTTGAGGTAGAGCTCTTTATTTAATGCCCGCTAAAATATTTAATGTAAGTGAAGAAATGTGATCATAGATCAAATCCAGTGGATCAAAAAGCCATAAGCCGAGGGTGCCAAATATAGATTCATAACTACACTGTATGGACAGAAGTATTGGACTACCTACACATAACACCTACAGGAGCTTTAATGACACCCCATTCTAAATATAAAGGCATTAAAATGTAATTCCCCCTTTGCAGCTATAACAGCTTCCACTCCTCTGGGAAGGCTTTCTACAAGATTTTGTTTAGTGTCTGTGGGAATTTTTTGCCAGTTCACCCTGAAGAACATTTGTGAGGTCAGACACTGATGTTCGACAAGAGGGCCTGGTTCGCAATCTCCATTTTGGTTCATCCCAAAGGTGTTTGATAGGATTAAGGTCAGCGCTCTGTATGGGCTGTCAAGTTCTCTCATACCAGAATCAACCAACCATACCTTTATGGACTTTGCTTTGTGCACTGGGGGACAGTCATGTTGGAACAGAAAAGAGCCTTCCCCAAACTGTTCCCACAAAGTCGCGAGGTTAGATTTGTCCAAAATGTCTTGGTAAGCTGAAGCATTAAGATTTTATTTTCCTTTACTGGAACTGAGGAGCCAAGGCCAACCCCTGAGGAACAACCCCATAGCATTATCCCTTCTCCGCCAAACTTGGCACAGTCAGTCAGATAACGTTCTCCTGGCATCCGCCAAACTCAGACTCTATTCTTACCTTATTTTATGGTACTTTTACCTTAGGCACAGTTTGTGAAAACAAATAGTTACTTTACACAACATTACGCACAACATAACAGTTATACACAATACAACCTGCATGTATCATGACGATGGCTGATCATTTTCATTCTTGCGTAGTTTGTCTATAATTTTTGAGGCTTAAATATTCTTTGGATAATATGTTAATTTCCATGGGATCTAAATTCTCCCACAATAAAGTTGCAATCGGAAATTCAACCCCTTCACCTCAAAAGACATCATAGTAATGTGATTCAAGGTTAAAAACAAAATAATTGTATTGATATATTTGAGTTACTTTGAGAACATCAATTGATTTACATTTTTTATTTGAACTCCAAGTTAAATCTTTTCACAAAAGCTGCATGCGCATTATTATCCAACCCCCAGATTTAGTACTTTGTGGAGCATCCTTTAGCTTTTATAACTGCCAGTAAGCATTTTTGCTAAGTTCTAACAAGATTCCTACACCTTTCTATGGAAGCTCATTGATATTTGATGGCTTCCATGCTGCAACTGCCGTCTTTAATTCCCGCCAAAGATTTTCAATAGGGTTCAAATCTGGTGACTGAGAAGGCCACTCCAGGATATTCCAGGATTTATTTCTCAACTGAGCCTTGGTTGATTTGGAGGTGTGCTTGGGATCATTGTCCAGTGATCACTAAGTTTCAATTTCTCAACAGAATCACATGCCTCCTTAAAATGGCCAGGTATTTCTGAGTATCCATGGTGCCACATACACGGCCAAGATTTCCATTTCCTGCAGCAGAAAAACACCCCCACATCATCATTGACCCACCTCCATGCTTGCTCCATGGTGTGGTATTCTTCTGGTCATAAGCCTGGCCTTTCTCACACCAGACATACTGCTGGTCCATGTGTCCAAACTGCTCCAGTTTAGTTTCATCAGTCCATAGAACTTTCTACCAAAAGTCTGCAGTCTTATCCAAATTCCCTCTGGCATATTGCAGTCGACCCTTGATGTTCTTTGTTGTTTTTGAGTCTTGGAGTCTGGCTATGGCCAAGTCAGTTCATTCAATGCTCGTCTAATAGTTGCCACTGAAGCAAGGGTCGTACACAGGATTTTCCTGTGTAAGTCCAAAATTCAAAATTTACATGCAGTAGAGGGTACTAGGAATTTTTGGCCCACTCCATTCTAGGAGGGAAGAAACATTTTAAAAAATAACCCCTTAAATGATGACTTCTGATGAATTTTGATAGAATGAGATATGTATTTCATACATTGTTGTGTATTACAATACAGCCTATTAGGCCTAAAGACAACCTACACAGGTTATTATATTCAACTAATTTACAGAATAGCAAAGTAGTCTATATATGGAAGACTGAACCATATAGTGGTGAAATATAAAGGCTATCATGATAATTTGGCAATGGAACTTTACAATTACACCTCTCTTTCGATTTCTCTCACCTCCATCATTTTTCTTTCTCATTTTCTCAGTCTCCTTTCCATTACAAAAGTTCAACTTTGCCTGACGTTGTCTTTTCTTTTTCATATGTCAGTGAATAAATTAAATACATGGTCAACTGAGGCTATATACATGCTACCACAGTGTGCTAGAATTAAGTCAAGAAAATACCAAGGCTTGCTACTTCGTACTAGTTTACACAGATGATGCAATCCAAAGGTGAAAAAACACTTTTTGCATAACAACACATTTTTACACCACTAGTTTTAACAGTCAGTTACTGTGCATTTGTTTTAATAACTTTATTACCATACCTATTTTAACTGATGCTGTATAGACACAGGTCTTCTTCAAACTGAGTTGATAAGTACCTCTCCTCTCTGCCTCTCCTTTGGCAAACACACTGAACTGATGCCAGCTGGACTGACTGATTAAAAATATAAATTTATGAAAACATTTGCTCAAACCAGGGCTGTCAATATTTTGTCTTAGATTTAATACTTATTTCATATCATACATACATACAAAACACATTTGGCCCACCATCTGTGAGTTGATTTTAAAAACTTTGTTTGAGTCTAACATTACACCAGCCATGATTCTGAAGTATTTACGGACATTTGTATCATCACTTAAGCCTAGCGTAAACAGTGGGTAGGATATCTCATGACATAGATCCATTTAGATGTTCATGGTTTTTCAGTCTATGGTTAGGTGGAATGACTTTAGTTCTTACCTTTAGGTAGGTTCATTGATGGTTTTCTTTTGCAGCGCCCCCCCCCCATCTTCAGCTGATAGAAGTGCAAAGTAATACTTCATTTCACTGACCACAGCATTTAATTCAGAGGCTACTAAAATTATTCTCTCTATGTATTTAGGCTAATAAACCACCTTTATTCTGGTGCCACTGGTTGGATGATAAAATCAGTTATCTTAGTGTGGTAAAATGCCTTTGCATCTTTCAAGTAGAGTTATGTTTAGTAGGGCTGTAAGGACACATGTATCGAAACTGAAATCACGACACTCAGATCCACGAACCTGTTTCGCGGTGTGAGAATGCAGAATTATGACACAACTTCCAGTCCAGATCCAGCCCTATGAGTAATAATAAGTAACCCCTTTCACAAAGACACGCTGCATTAACACCACAGTGGTGGTTCACCAGTTCTCCGCTGTTGGTCGTTCACACAGAGCGAAGCACCACTGGAGTAATGACGAACCACTCTGTAATTCACACAGAAAGCCGCTGCTGTGGCTCTTAAAGAGACGTGACGGTACACGTCATGATGATGACGTGTGTGTATTTTTCAAGGTGTTTCCCCGGTGTCCCCCTGTCAATCTACCTAAACCTGCGGATAGTTTATAATCATATGGATGCTGTTTTAATGTGTCGTGTTTGAGATCCTAACCCGCCAAACATCCTGGAAAGTGACAAAGTTACGTTTTTCGCTCTAAATTACATAGTTACACAATCACAATCAGTGAACAGGTTGCTGTTTGACTCTTGTCACTCGTGACGACAGAGGCTGTTTTCCGGGGGAATGTTCACTGAAGTCTTGGTCCAGAGGGCTGACAGTTGCAGAGATTTTTTTTCATCACAAACATTTGTTGAGTTCAAGTTTTTTGCCTGTGACAGATGCGTTTTTTCGGGCAAATGTGGCGAGGAGTCGGTAGGGCAGGCGCGAGGACGGACACTTCTCCACATACAGCTGCAGTATTTTTTTCCTTGTTGCCAAAGACAGTTATAGTTACAAATCAGCCCAACATATTTTTGGAGCTTGGTTCTAATTTATATTGCTACAGTGCTGTCACTGCACTGACTGTAAATTCAAGGTGACATCATGGCTAAAATTAATGCAATCATGCACCCATAATGATAAAATAATGTTTGTTTGTGGTTACAGGCCAGCAGTTCCCCAGCCACACCTATATCTGCTCTCTGTGCGGAACCTTCTGCCCTGACTCTGTGTTCCTAGAGGAGCATGTCAAACTGATACATTCAGACTCTGCAGATATTCAGGCTTTCCAGGCCCTGCAGTCCACCTGCTCAGCTTCCTCCACCATGGGAGATGGCAATAGTGACCCCAGGAGGGGTGGAGGGGGACAGAACAAGGGCGCTACAGGAGCAGGGACTAGTGCTGACATTGGTCGGGGTGGGGGGCCAATGAAAAAGGAGATTAAAATCGAGGGCGGGTATGAATGTGGGGACTGTGGTCGCCATTTTAACTATCTTGGTAACCTGCGGCAGCACCAGCGTATCCACACCGGAGAGAAGCCCTTCATGTGTCCAGAGTGTGGAGAGCGGTTCCGCCACGCAGCCCGCTTAAAAAGCCACAGGCTGGTACACAGCGGAGCCCAGAGCCCCTTCCCCTGCCCCCAGTGCGGCAAAGGTTTCTCTGTGCTCTCTGGACTCAAGAGACACCAACGGGTGCACACTGGCGAGAGCCCGTATGCCTGTCCACAGTGCGGCCGCCGCTTCAAGGAGCTAGGTAACCTGTACACCCACCAGAGGATCCACAGCGGGGCCACACCCTACTGCTGTCAGCAGTGCGGACGCAGCTTCCGTCATCTGGGAACCTACAAGAGCCACCGCTGCACCGCGACACAGTAACCAGCCCAGCTGCTATGCTTTTTACTGTGTTCTCTGATACTAAGAACTTTAAAGTGGATGTCAAAGACAGAACATGTTGCTGACTTTAAGGCATGTGTCTTCGTTGCGTGGCTCTCTGTTGGAGGTGCTTGTCATGTACCATGGCGTTTATCCAGAAAGCTGCCAGAGCCTTTGTTTTCTGTTACAATCATGACCCCCACCCCCGGGCATCAAGAAAAGCTGCATTATTGAATTGCTGACCGCAGTTTAACAAAATAATGTCAACTAAAGATCCTTGTCCCACAGACGGCAAAAACTTACACCTCTCATATTTTAAAGATGCAAAATGTTACTTGGATTAAGTTTCCTTGATTGACTGACTTCCTGCATAGTGTCAGATTCTGTTATTATTATTATTATTATAATATTGTGGGATGCTACATATTTAAAGATCATTTTTAAGTCATAAAAATAAAACAGCATAAACTGATATTTATATTGTTTTTGTTTTTAATTGGTTTTGAAATATACATTTGTTTTTCATTAGAAACATCTAGTGGGCCAGAACTTCAGCCCAAGGGCCCCAGTTTGATGACAACAAAGCGTACTTAAAATGCTGCCATGAGATATGTTTGCTGTAAAGCTTATCAGAGGGCATCAGACACCACATGCCGCATGCGAGCAGTGTATGTTTCTTTCGGCTCAAGACATCATGGGGGAGAGGATCTAGCCCTGATTCCCCAGTGGTTTTATTTTTGAAATGTTTAATGGAGGGCAGTGCAGAGGCTCATAAAACTACTATACCAGTCCCATTGACTATAATATCTGTGTACTGTAAAGGGTAATTCTTGTTTATTACACCTTCGGTTGGCATTTCTGTTGCTTCTAATAATATTGGCTCAAGTTGAATGGGCCAGGAAATAAAAGTAGTGAAACGATCAGACAGACTGTAAACAAACCCCCTGATTAATTAGACTTATCTGGTAGAGAAAACGAAGTTGACGAGTATCCTTCTTCAGCTTTGACCTGCTATAGTAACTATAACTGTGTCAGCCCCCTTTCACTCCCAGTGTGTCGAACACAGCAGCCTGGTCAGTGGCCCTACACCAAGTCTCACACTGTAGTTACCCCTTTAATTTAGTTCCCCTATAGTGCAGTGGTATAAAGATGTCCAAGTTGGGGTTGGATTGGTCCTACTGGACTATCCTTCTGAAGATGAGTGTTTGTGTCCTGTTTATTATCAAGAATCAAAAGTGATTTGTTTGTAAGTTTATGTACATAAATGATACAACATACAGCTTATTACTATTATTACCACAAGCAACGTCACTATTAGGTAAATTACCAGACTGAACATTATTATTTTAACCCAAAGTTTGATCTTGTGTCTAAACGTAATCAAACCACAATCTCTTATAAACGTTAATAAATGTCCAAATGTCATGATATGTCATAATATGTGCGTTGTTTGTCAGTAAGATTTATCTAAATCTTTATCTTATCTTTACCTTATTATTCCACAGGAAAAACTGATGCCAGAGGGGTAGGTAGAGCATCATAATTTGAAGATTATGGCACATGACCAAGCTGCTGTCTTTGATAAGTTGCCAGTGAGAACCTGTTGGTTGTGTGCGTCCTTTTTTTTTATTAATAACAAAAAGATAATACAAATATTATTAACATTTGTAGTCACTCACTATAAATTGGACCTCCACATATAGTGGTTTAGATAATCTGGATAAACTTTTACAATGTCACCCAAGTTCGAATTAACCGTAATTATCCTCTATCCTCTAGTTATCCTCCACGGCATATTTCAGAATGCTATGGAAATCAGAAACTAAACTAGAAGCTAGCTTGATAATTGATAATCATCAATCAAAGAAAACATCTTTAAAAAAATGTGTACAAATTCAGGGTAAAAATGTGGCTGAGAGGGGAGTCCAAGACAGTACTAGAATGCAGTTATGTTTGGCGAAGAACTACTTTAAGAGTTGGCTACTGGCCTACTCATAATGTCGGTATTGGCTTGAAAGTTTCTGGAAATGCAGTAGTTTCTGAACTGCAGGAGCTAGACAAACAAAGTCTCTGAATGGTGCAGAAACAATTGTATTCAACTTCACAGACAACTTGCAGACCGCAGGTAAGGATTTAAGTATGTCAGTGTCCATCTGATCTGCTGAACAGGCCAGGTGTGCAGTTCCTTGGAGCTCTCCTTGGAGCTCTCCTGTGCAAGAGATGACTTCAGGGAAGGGAAAAAGTCTTCCTCATCAGATGAGCTGGATCTGGTGGCATCTCCTGACAGCAAGGAAGGATCCTCAGTGTGCTGCTTGATGTAGTCTATCCCTAAAATAAAGAGAGGGTGAAAGTAGCATTAGGACAGCTAAGATACCATTAATCTAATGGGTGATTAATGAAAAGTCTTTTATTTTCATTTCAAGACTATAATTGTGTATAATGCAAAATCGGATGCATCAATTTAATTTGATAAGTTTAAATATGACTGTCAAAATTTATTATCTCCATCTTACCCATTTTGACTGTAGCATCATCTTTTGTCCATTTAGATTGTTTATTTATTGATTTACTTATTCTGAAATGCCAGTATTTCTTTGTTCCTAGGCAGACACTAGAGGCACATCATTTTGAAGGATGAATCTTTCATTCCCACTCAGTAAAACATTTGTTTTAAATATGGCCACGGGTGTTCTTCTTCCTTGCTTTGCTAGCAGATGCTGTTGTGGCAGCATCATCTATATTTCCTCCAACAGTGTCAGTAGATGAGGCGGCTGCCATGGTTATGTCCGTGGTTTACAGCGGGACTAACGACAGTGGGTCACACGTGTCGTGAATACATTCAATCCGGATCATAAGACAATTTGGCTATTATTCATATATGTATGTATATATATTGTTTTGTAATGAGTAACAAGAGTGTCCTATGATAATATAGCACAGTAAAAGTATGTATTTTTTCTTTAAAATGTACATAAGTAAAAGTTGAAACAACCCAGCTGACACAGAACGTTGTATTAACGTTAGTCCTTGGTTGGATATGGGTTGCAACGTTAACCAACTAAAAATTAATGTTGAGATAATGTTTAAAGCTGATGTCATTTCAACATAAAATAACAATGTCAAGCTTACATTGTTATTTAGTTGTTTTTAAGTTATGTTGGCAAGCAACCAACATCCAACGTCTAGTCGACCTCACCAGTTTACCTAAAAATATATGTAGAATTCTGACATTCAGTTGTAAGGTAGGTCTTTTGACCAAAGCCCGATGTTTTTTCAACATTATATTGACAACATATAAACAATGTCAAAATCTAACTCCAAGCTGATGTTGTTACATAGTTGGTTTTAAATTATGTTGGCAAGCAACCAACATCCAATGTCTAGCCAATCTCACCATTTTACGTAAAATATACGTATAATTCTGACGTTCAGTTGTAGGTCTTCAGACCAAGGCCCAATGTTTTTTCAACGTTATATTAACAACATACAAACAACGTCAAAATCTAACTCCAAGCTTAGTTGGATTTAAGTTATGTTGGCAAGCAACTAATATCCAACGTCTAGTCAACCTATAGGCTAGATAGAATTCAGTGTGAGTGCAAGTAGGCTACACAAGATATGGTGGAAATGACTGTAATACTGTGTGACAGTTACATTTTTGATAATAAAAAAAACATGTTGATGGTTGGCTAACATAATGTATTTTAATTATTCAACAGATCGATATTTCAGGAGCATTTTTCAAATATATCACATTTCTGAACATTTTCATTATTTAAGTTTGTCTGGGAGTTTGACGAAGAAAGTGGAATTTGTATAAAATGATGTTTAAAAAAATGCTCAAAGAAGATAAAATTGAGAACAAATATTGGGAGTTCCAATACAGGCTGACACTTACCCACCTTATTCAGATGCAGATGGGAAATGTGAACAGTGTGGGGTAACTGAATCTGTGCAACATGTGATAATGGAGTACACATGGAAGGAGAGGAGAGCACTTAAGTTAAATTTAGAAAATCTAGAGTAGAGGTGAAAGAAGAAGTAATTTTATTTTATTATCTTTTATTATGTTTTAATTTAATTGTGAATTGACTGAACAGTTACAAAGCACTCTTTTTAATTCTGATTGTATGGTAGGCTATATGTTTTTTCAATATTGTACTGTCATGACAGCGATGGTGTTGCTTCTACGTAGCATCTTCAAAAGTGTGCATTAATATGTGACATAGAATTTGATACTTTACATTGTAATTTCTCCATCTATTATCAAAGTATTTACTAGTAATACAGTGAAAAATAGTAGAACGTGTTGATTTACGGTGCAGCTCAGTGAATATCATTACTGCAGGACTCTACTGCACACGGTAATCGACTCACGGAGCTTCCCCACAATGAGCCTGCAGCTGGAGAGGTGAGTTTTATTTTTCTTTTCCGACATAGCCGGCAATGATATCAAATCTTTGATGCCTCGAAATATGTGCTGGGACCCTGTTTCTAATATTGCTGAAGTTTGGTGCTGTTCTGAGCATTATTTGTGGCTTTTTGATGGCGATTTACACCCATTCACTGCAGTATATTGTTGTTGTGCGGTCAGTTCTAAGGATGCTAAAACTACGTAAGCTAGCGGTCCACAAACTTTATCTCTCGAGAGGTTGGTCGTACTCGGTGTCAAGGTGTGTTAGAACAAGGATTAAACTTGTACCGAAATATCCCTTTAATCATATTTCACACACATCGCTTGAGGGTTGTGCAATATAATTTTTAGTCATGACAAAAAATAAATATAGTGGTATAAATGTATTGGTTGATTTTATTACCCGGACCTGAACTCGGTGCACCCCCTGCCCCCATGCTCGGCCTGTTGGATTTGATCAAATACAGATGACATGTGTGAAAGAGGATAACGATTTTTTTTGGTAATGTCATTGAGTGGACTGTAGTCTATGCAAGGTCTCAAGGATCCATCCCTCTTATCTACGAAGAAAAACCCCACCCCTGCTGGTGACGATGAAGGACGGATAAGACCCACTTTCAGTGACGTGGTGAGGTATTCTGTCATGGCCTCTTTCTCTAGTCCGGAAAAAGAGTACAGGCGGCCCTTAGGGATCAGGTCAACAGCACAGTCGTATGAATGGTGTGGAGGAAGAGACAGAGCTTTGGTTTTGCTAAAAACTTTGTTGAGCTGGTGGTAGCAGGGGGGCACCAAGTTCAGGTCCGGGTATTCGGATTCTGTGGTTGGATTGACAGAAAACAGGTTAATTTCCGCTTCATCTTTGCCCTGGGCTAAACTCATAAAACAGCTTTTATGACAGTCTTTCCCCCATCTGTTGATGTCTCCGGACCTCCACTCTATCTTGGGGTTGTGGTGAAAAAGCCACGGTTGTCCCAATATCAGTGTGTGAGGAAGATCTGAATAGGTAGAAGCGAATTTTCTCTTCGTGGTCCTTAGTGTGCATGTGAATGGGTTCGCTAGAGGTTCAGATTTAATGCCTAAACCAGGGGTCGGCAACCCGCGGCTCTTTGATCCCTCTGATGCGGCTCAGCTTTTGAAAATAATTAATGATTTAATTAAAATGTATTTTATTTTAGTTCGAAAACCTTCCTGGGCAGCAAAGGGCTCACATTTCCTGAGCTGGAACAGCCAGAGTGGCTGGAAAAGCTACACTTCTTGGTAGACATGACAGCGCACCTGAACGCACTGAACACAGCTCTTCAGGGTAGAGAACGCACAGCCCTGCACATGTTGGAGGGGGTTTTGGCATTCGAGCGCAAGTTGACAGTGCTTGCCAGAGATTTACAGAAAGGTACACTGTCACACTTCCCCAGTTTGAGAGAGTTCAAAGAAGCTCGCATGATGAATTTGGAGTATTTACATTCTGCAGTCATCGCAATGCAAACAACGTTTGGGAAACGATTCAGTGAGTTCAGAGAGGAAAAAACCACATTATCCTTCCTTGTCACTCCCCTAAGCCTCGATACATCCCTGTTGAATATGACAGCATTTCCAGGTGTGAGTCCACCTGATCTTGAGATGGAACTGGCTGACATAGCCGACAAAGACATGTGGGTGTCAAAGTTCAAGCGCTTGACGGCGGACCTTGAAGATGTTTCACGTCAGAATGCCGTTCTTGCTCAGAATCACAAATGGCGTGATATTGAGAACCTTCCCAAACCAGACAAACTTATCTTCGAAACTTGGAATGCTATACCCAACATTTATGTGAACATGAAAAAGTATGCACTTGGAGTCCTGTCGATCTTTGGATGTGAGCAGGTGTTCTCCAACATGAAGTTTATTAAAAACAAACATCGCACACGCCTCACAGATGGCAGCTTACAATCCTGTGTGAAGATGAAGGTGAAGGCATACAGCCCCGATGTGCAGACGCTGTGCGCTGAGGTTCAGGAGCAGAAATCACATTGACCAACTATGATCAATATTTTAATTGCCTATTATTTTGCATATATTCATATTTTTTCATTGTTCAGTGAAATAGACATTTTATTATTCAGGTTGACAGCTGACTGCACGGCGCCAGTAAAAGGATAACGGCACACAGAGAGAGGACGGCATTTTTGGTTTGCTGCCAGTGGAAGTTCGAAAACAGAAAAAAATCAAAATAATAGTGAAAGCAACAGAGAAATATCTGGGAGTTGATGCCATTGGGTGGGAGGAAGTGGAGGACATGTTGAAAGGTCACCCAGTTTGCAGACACTGTCACAATCATCTTTATGGGGTGGTGGTCATAAGTATATTGCAAAGTTTGTCTCAGGTCTGCAGGATAAACCCAGTATAAGTTGTGTTCAAGAAACATGGCTGAGAGCACAATGGGATTTCATAATACAAGGATACACAGCTACAAGGCAATGACAGGAAGATGGGGAAAAGTGGTCGGGTGGCCATTTTTTTTAGAAATGGAACAAGGTTCAGTGCTGTTCAATTGGGGAGAGAATGTGAGTCCATAACAATAAATATTTGTGCAGGCAAATATGAGCTAGCAATAATTAATTACTATAAACCATGCAATTTAAGTATAGATATATTGAACATGGTGTTGGGGGAAGTGCAGGGGAAAGCGGTGTGGTGCCGAGATTTTAATGCACATAGCACTCAATGGGGGAGTGAGAGAACTGATGAAAATGGCTCACTAGTAGAAGAATTTATAGAAGATAAAGGATTAGTGTGTATGAATGAAGGGAGGGGAACGAGGTGTGATTGTGTGCAAAATAGAGAAGATAGAAAAAAGAGTTTGACTGATTTAACGATGTCATCAAATGAAATAGCAGGCATCACTGCTTGGGAGGTGCTAAATTAAACATTAATGGGTAGTGACCACTATCCAGTCATTATTTAGACTGGAGTAGAGTTGCAACGGGAGGAGGACATGAGATTGCCAAGATGGAAAATTGATAAAGCTAATTGGGGACTCTTTCAAGAACTGAGTAGAAACAGATTTGAACAATTACATAAAGAGGCATGGGCAGATGTGGATGAGTTGAATAAGGGAGTAGTCACAGCTGTAATAAAATCAACAAATGAGTCTATCCCAAAAGCATCAGGGTGCAGGAAAGAAAAGAATATGCCATGGTGTGATGAAAATTGCAGACAAGCAATTAGATTAAGGAATGGCGTATTTAGGCTGTTAGTGGTTAGCGGTTTAGCAAAAGTGATGCTATTGCCTGAAACACTAATTAAAGTTCATAGTTAATAGAATCTATCAGCAGAGGCTAAGCAGCAAAGGAGTACTATGCTGGCACAAAATACATGGGTTAATAAGAAAAAACAACAACGGAAGACAGTCTGGATCTTCCATTCAGTATGTATGAGTTAAGGAGGGCCATCCCCAGCACCTGGCAGTCAGTGCCAGGGAAAGATGACATTCGCTACTCTATGTTAGATAACATGAATGACAGGTAAGTAACAAAATATGGGATTTAAGGGAGATTCCAGCTGCATGGAAGCACTCATAGTGCCAGTTTTAAAACAAGGTAAAGTTGACCCATCAAACTACAGACCAAATGCTCTTACATCTCAATTAGTGAAAACTATGGAAAAGATGGTAACAGAGAGGTTGATGTATTTCATAGAAATTAGAGATTTATTTTCTTTGTGTCTGAGTCGGTTTCATATAGGGAGAAATGCAATGGACTCAGTATTGTGCTTAGAATAAGAATTTAGGAAAGCACAGACAAATAAAGAGATAGTGGTTGCTGTGATTTTTAACATAGAGAATGTGTATGACATGTTGTGGAAAGAAGGCCTGCTAATCAAACTGGATATGTTGGGAGTGGGAGGGAAGATATATAACTGGGTGTTGGGCTTCCTGTTTGGGAGAATGATAGAGGTCAGAGTAGGGGAAGAGTACTCCCCAGTATATATGGTTGAAAATGGAACGCCACAGAGGAGTGTATGTAGTCCAATACTCCTTAACTATATGATTAATGACATCTTTGAGGAGGTGGGGGGAGGAATAAATAAATCATTTTTGCTGATGATGGGGCATTATGGGTAAGGGGGAGGAATCAGAAATATCTGCAGAGGAAGCTGCAGGCAGCGGTTGATACAGTGGAGCAGTGGGCAATTAGGTGGGGATTTAAGCTATCAGTTGCAAAAACTCAAGTGATATGTTTTGCAGAACGCCACAAAGAACTATCAATAAAGTTATATGGTGAAACACAGGAGCAACTTAAAGTCATTTGTGTTTTGGGAGGGTGTGTTTCAACTATCGGGGGATCACACTCCTCAGCCTTCCGGGAAGGTCTACTGCAGGGTACTGGAGAGGAGAATTCGGCCGATAGTCGAACCTCAGATTCAGGAGGAACAATGCGGAACACTAGACTATCTCTATACCCTCCGCAGGGTGCTTGAGGGTTCATGGGAGTTTGCCCAACCAGTCCACATGTGTTTTGTGGACTTGGAGAAGGCATTCGACCGTGTCCCTTGAGCACCCTGCGGAGGGTCCCGGTGCATGTTGGACTCCGGCAGGGCTGCCCTTTGTAACCAGTTCTGTTCATTATTTTTATGGACAGAATTTCTAGGCACAGTCAGGGTCCAGAGGGGGTCTGGTTCGGGAGCCACTGGATTTCATCCCTGTTTTTTGCGGACGTTGTCTTGTTGGCTCTGTTTAGCCAGGACCTCCAGCATGTTCTGGGGCAGTTTGCAGCCGAGTGCGAAGCAGCTGGGATGAAAATCAGCACCTCCAAGTCAACCGGAAAAAGGTGGCTTGCTCCCTCCGAGTTGCGGGAGAGTTCTTGCCTCAAGTGGAGCAGTTCAAGTATCTTGGGGTCTTGTTCAGGAGTGAGGGAAGAATGGAGCATGAGATTGACAGAAAGAATAAGATCTCGGATACAAGCGGCTGAAATGAGTTTCCTCCGCAGGGTGGCAGGGCGCTCCCCTAGAGATAAGGTGAGGAGCTAAGTCACCCGGGTGGAGCTCAGAGTAGAGCCGCTGCTCCTCCACATCAAGAGGAGCCAGCTGAGGTGGCTCGGGCATCTATATCGGATGCCCCCTGGACGCCTTCCTCGGGAGGAGACCCCGAGGAAGACCCAGGACATGCTGGAGTGACTGTGTCACTCAGCTGGCCTGGGAATGCCTTGGGATCCTCCCGGAAGAGCTAGGGGGAAGTGTCCGGGGTGAGGGAAGTCTGGGTGTCCCTGCTCAGACAGCTGCCCCCGCAACCCGGCCCCAGATAAGCGGAAGAAAATGGATGGATGGATGGACGGATGGATGAAAATGAGTACCTTAACAGCATCCATGATAGCCAAACAAACTGTAAACACAAGGTGCTCACGTGACGTTAAGCATTTTCTGGTGCATAATGTGACGTTTGAGAACCTAAAACCCTGTTTCTTCCAGTTGACACAGCAACACATAACCGGCGTTATCAGACATCTCCACTTTGGCCGGAGTTTTTAGAAATAATCGTTTTTTGTGATAAAAACAGGGTTTTCGTGTAAATGAGAGGCTAAACTACAGGGAAATATCTGCATCTTCCCTTGGTGTAAACGGGCCTTAACTGCCACTTTGAACTCTGGAATGTAAACTGCAGCTCCGGTGCATCCATTTTCTGGCTCTTTCAATCCATCTGTAAATATTACTACTCTATTTACATAATTCTGTTCAATATGACTCCAGTAATCCCTGCCCTGTCCTCTTTTTGAGTTTCTGCTGAATATTAAAGTCTACTGACGGCATCTGAAACAACCAGGGAGGAATTTCTGGTAGAAGAACATTCGAGATATACTGCACGTAACATAAATCAATATTTTCAGCCTTTACATTTCCAACCCAGCCTGCCAACGTCGCAGCTGCCGATTCTGGATCCGACCTGGGTGAACCACTGTCTGGTGGGAAAACTTAGAGAAAGAGGAATGGCATGAGAACTTCTGAAGGTCACGGTCACGGTCATTTTTATTTCAGGCCTTTCAAGGCCTGAAATAAAAATGTTGTTTTTCCTTTATTAATTTGTCGGCACTTTCAACAAAATGTTGAATTTGTTGCACTTTTTTGCAAAAAAAAACAAAAAAAAACAAATTGTATCTAAGAATAAGTTTGGAAGGAATATTGTGAATTTCAGTGGAGGATAGTGAGCTCAGCTGCATAGAAGGTGTTTGGCTGGAAGAGTGTTTGTAGATTTTTTACTATGCCTGCACAGAAATCACATCACTCAGACAGCTCCAGCTGCTAGAGGAATTGTTGCTCCCAGGAAGGCAACCACTATCATTGTTTTGGGCCTATCCAAAAGTAAATGCCTTTTGGCATAACATTTATTCAGAATTAGTTTCTATATGTGGGACAAAAATGTATTTAAATGGTATGAACTCCTCTTTGGCCTTTTATGTTCAACTTCTACAAATATTAAAACAAAACATTTGTTTGATATCCTAAGCACTGATGCTAGAAAATCAATTACAAAGAAATGGTTCCAGCCGGATGCCCCATCTATAGAGAACTGGTAAGCTATATGAAATCTTTGTAATGAAAAGAATGTCCAGTGAGTCTCCAGGAACATAGATTTGAGGAAATTTTGAAAAGCGGAATATGTATATGACTATGACTACGCTGAAGGAGTGTAAAGCTTCAGCAGTTGAGATGGGAGAGACTCTGCATACAACTTCTGCCAGGGTTTTTCACCAGTCAAAGCTTTATGGGAAAGTGGCAAAGACAAAGACACTGTTAAAGAAAGCTCATCTCAACCAGAGTTCACCCAAAGGCATGTGAGTTGCTCATTAGACTAGGTGCTATGTTTGCTGTTAACACCTGATCTGATCTGACCTGAATGCAATCACTTAATTTGGGCCCGAGCGGGTCTCGACCTGCGGGGTCCCTATTGTTTTTCGAATGATGACTTTTTCATCCCAAATTATCGAATTTTTCACTGCCTGAACATAGTACGGCCAAACTTGAAATATACATCACACCTGCCGAAGAATTTCATAATCTATTGTTGTCATCAGTTTCCACCACTAGGTGGTGCTATAATCAAGGAAAGTGTGTTTTGGATTGTAACTCACACATATACTTTGTTGCACATTTAAAAAAAAACCTTATATCCATTAACTGAATTGTGTTGAATATGATGGTATAGGCCATGCCCTTTTCCGTCTACTGTTTTTTTCCACAAATTTGCAAAATGTCACAAACATACTTTTTTTAACTCCTCCCATGCAATTTCACCGATCTGTACCAAACTTTGCACACAGCATCTGTATCAATAAGTTACTAAAATAATTTTGATATTCCAAACATTACTCAAGTTATCAAATAACAACTTCCTGTGCATTTTGCTCAAAACACGATGTGTTGCATATCTCGACATGACATGAAACCCTACTACTTCCCCATGAGCCACTAAGGCTTTGTGAAAAAATGATAAACTTGAAAAAATGATATGCAACAAACTTTACAAGTAGCATCTGTGGACAAAACTTATCAAAAGCTTTCATCTACATCACACCTGGTGGTGCAGTCCACTTTGGTGCCTCGCCATGAAACCATCAACTCATTATTTTCCACATACAATTTGCCATCTACTCCAAATTGCTCAAACATATAGAGGGTCTTTCCCTGAAAACATCTATGCAACACACTCCGATATCAGCATGCCCCGATGCATGTGGACTGCAAGGGCCTGTTCATTGCTACTTGCAGCTTTAATTTGCATTTTATGTGTTTATTTTTTTGGTTTTCTGTTTCCCCTCGACATTAATTTTTTTGCTCGGTATGTTTTTTGTATATTGACCATTTATGAAAAAGAAGAAAACAATTAGGGGAGTTAATACTTTTTATGGGCCCTGTATAATTAGCATTTGATGTGAAGTGAAAGAGGAGTGTGAGATGCATTATTATTAGGGCTGTCAGGCGAATACAAAAATTAATCTAATTAATTACAGGATTTGTAATTAATCAATCTAATTAATCACATTCACAAGAATTCAAATTCTAGGACATTAGTGTGCATTCCATAAATGAAATTTAAAAGAAAATGGTCAAGCACATCCCAGCAAACCAATTAGGCCAGGTGCATTATTCAAAAATGCAATACAAATACACTTAAATAAATAAAATTCAGAAATAAAACAAGGCTGAGTCTCAAATAAGCACTTAAGCAGACTCTCAATTCAAAATGAGCACTTAAAGCTGACTCAATACAGCAATTCAAAATGAATAGTTGAAGTATAGGGCTGTGAACAGTAACAGAATTTGTCTTCAAAATAAGAGCTTTACATTGCACCCCATTTAGAACTGGGTTGTTGGCGGGGGGCTTTTAATTTGAAAGTAGTGACCGTCCTTAGCTTGCCGGCACAACAACAAGCTAACACAGCCAAACAGCTCCAGAGACTAAGGGGTGCTGCATCTTCTGGATCTCTGCGGCTGTCCAGTTGTTCATCTTAATGTCTGCGGATGAAGTGATGGACTGACTGCTGTGATCAGCTGTTTCTTGGTTTTAAAACTCCCCGGCTGTGGGTCACACAACAGTGCAGTTCATTGACACTGGTGTTGTGTTGGTCGTTTGAACGAACAAATCTTTTAAGTGAACGGAATCACTTCATGAACTAATTAATTCCTTTCTCAGTTCAGTTGAGCTCAGCCGCGATCATGCTGGCCGGAACTGCCGCCTCTCACTCAGAGAACTGTGAGGACGTAATTCATGTTCGCGCTGTGATTTGTTCATGAGTCGCGAACCTACTGCACACAGAGAACTGTCGCTGCGGATGTGATTCTCGTTCACGTACTGTGCTGACAGTGGCGCTGTGTCAGGGCAGAGGAGTTGATTCACTTTCAGTAACCGTACTGCTAAAATTAGCACTGTGTTGCTAACATCCGTGTAGCATCAAGTGATTTTACTGCACAGTAAAAGTCACTCACGTTCGCAAACGTGATTCTCAGACCTGCTGAAGACGTGAATCATGTTCGCGCCGTCACTCACGTTCACGAACGTGATTCACGTTCATGCTGATTCAGTGACAGTGCTGTGCGAACATGATTCACGTCCTCAGCAGGTCGTTTGCGAACGACTGATTCACTCATGATTCACATCAATGAGGACGTGATTGTCGTTCATGTACTGTACTGAAAGTGGCGCTGTGTCACTCACTCACTCACTCAGGGCAGAGGAGTTGAAGTCACTCACGTTTGTGAACGTGATTCTCAGCAGGACGTGTTTCACATTTGCGCGGTCAATCACGTTCGCAAATGTAATTCACCTTCACGCTGATTCAGTGACAGTGCTGCGCGAACGTGATTCACGTCAATGAGGATGTGATTCTCGTTCACATACTGTGTTGAAAGTGGCGCTGTGCCACTCACTCACTCACTCAGGGCAGAGGAGTTGATTCATGTTCAGTAACCGTACTGCTAAAATTAGCGCTGTGTTGCTAACATCCGTGTCCATCCATCATGTTAAGTGATTTTGCTGTGCACAGAGGACACTTTCACTTTTTTAAATAATTTTAGTGCAAGTATACCACTCCAAGCAGCGCTGCGTCTCCCGCAAAAGATTGTGCACTATAGTCCGTGAACGCACCGTCCCCAAGTAAGTAAACATGAACCTCAGGGCTGAATCATGGACTGAATGACGGATCATTTGTCTGCTTATCAGTTCAGGTAGTTGGAGAGCACTGAACGATTTGGTGAACGAATCTTTTGAACAAATTATTTTAATGAACAGATTCTAGAGATTCAGTACAGTAAAAAGAACTGCTGCTCCCATCACTAGCGAAGTGACAACACGTCCGGACAAGTTCCTTGGTGCTAGTGCTACCATGACGTGCCACAGCCAAGTAGTCTACAGGTCATTCAATGAGCAAAATTTAAAATGCTCACGCATTGAATTGCCACTCAGAATCTCAGAATTAATTGCGTTAATTTTTATAATGCATTAATTTCAAGTGCAATTAATTAATCTAATTGACGCGTTAAACTGACAGCCCTAATTATTATATTTTAAATAATTTCTACAACTAGGTTTTAATTGACCCCTCACCATCCGTGTCACCAGTTTCCCCAGTTTTGGAAACGTTTTTACACCTGAGTCAAGGTTTACGTAAATGTACACACATTTCCACATCAAGTTTTTTTTTCTTTCTTTTTTTTTAAATCACCCCAATTTATGCCTAGAAAATAGCAAGTTCTATGAATGGGGCACCTGGGCTGTGGACACAGCCTTCATAAGTGGTCCCACATTTTCTGCCAGGTTTTCACACATGATTGTATTAATATGACCATGAATACAGGCTGTGTGTCTTTTTTTATTGTCAGAATAATAAAGATACCTTGTGAATTTGAATATTGCTTTCTAGTTTTTTCAGCTGTATACTTTTCACAACTTTTGTAATTAAAGCCTCGGGTCAGGCCCATCAATAGTTAAGTCTAACCAAACACAGCCTACTGATGTGCTGGATAATGCTGCTCCTTTACCCATTTACAGCACTCCCTCCCAGAAAATGGTTCCAACATTCCTGGGCTTGGATGCTGAAAAAAAAAATCAGTTGATGCAGCTTTAAAGCTTTTAAAAGGTAAATGATCAACTTGTAAAATCACTGAAATATATCACAAGGTACCTAAAAACTCAGGCGTTGAAAGGAGAAAAAAAAGAATTCAAAGCAGGGATTACATTTTCACACACACACACACACACACACACACACACACACACACACACACACACACACACACACACACACACACACACACATTTATGCACTTTACACTACATGGTCATTTGACAACTACTGTGGGTGGTGTAGAAGTGTAATAAAGTGATTAAACATGTCATAAAACGAGTGACTATCATATAACACTAGCTTTATCAGTCACATTGCAGGATGTGTATTACTTAATTGCTGAGACATCACATGTCTAGTGATGTCTTCCCTGTGATTGTGTGTTTGATGCTGTTATAAATTGTGTTGCTTCAGTTTTAAAAAATAACTGCTACTGCTTAGTTGCAATTCTGTTAGAGGAACTGACTGGAGGAGAGGAAATGCTGAGTCTTTTCCTGGGATGACACACACTGATCCAAACCCACACACTACCAAACAGGGAGGGAATCTTTGAGTGGAAAGTTTAGGCTCGAAGGAGCATATGTCTACAAGACAATAGGAGAGGAAGTCTAGCTGGTGATTATGTAAGATGATTATTCAGATTTAGGTCTGTGCCATAGCTTTATTTGTTCAGTCATTAATTATTAACCTGAAAACTGCACACTAATTCTAAAGAGAAGTAGAAACTTATTTCACAAAAACTACATAATGGATCTAGTTATTTAACTGATGGAGATACACAACTTGTAGCATGCTTGTAAAAATATACAGAGGTACTAACCCAAATGGAATCAAGGTGAGCCTAAGCCAGTCAGTGCCTCAGGCATGTCAATAAAGTTACTTGGGGATTTAACAGACGCACCTTCAAAATAAGAGCCTACATGTTTTATTTCACTATGGCACACATGCTGTTACCATTCATGTTCCTAGCCACCAGTTTTAGAAATGCTGAATTAATAAGTTCATATAAATGGATTCATATAAATGGATAAATAAATAGATATAGTTATATGTTTAAGTCAATAAATAACAAAACATAATTTGATGGAATAATACTAGACACCTAAATACCAACTTTCTACAGTGCAAACTTCTGATAAATGTAAAAAGTGACTATTTAAAACTAATATGGTACATAAAGAGATAAAGGGTAACTCCACCAGTTTTACAGTTAAAGTGGGTTTACAGGCCTTAGGGATTACTGCATATTGAAAAGTGTAGCAGCATAAAGCTTTTTGTGACTCTGAAGAAAGCTGCATGTTGCCTATGGTGAAGTCACTTAGGTTTGTTTTTTCCTCAATAGAAAAAAAATATGTGTGGAATAAAGAAGGAAGGAAGGAATATCTCTGTTCTGCTGTATCAACTTTGATCATTGTTTTTTTTATTAAATGTCTATAATGAGTGCAATACTAAATCAATGGACTGCTCTTCAAAACCTAGCACCTACATTACCCACAAAGCAACTTAGCCACAAGTGACATCACTTAGGAGGCAATTTATCCGATTACATGCAGCCTCCTCTGAAGCCACAAAAAGGACAACAGGCAAAAAAGTGCTCCCCAAGACCTGTTAACATAATTAATGTGAAGAATTGGTGGAGCTATCCCGTACGGAGTCCAGCCCTTCACCAACCACTCCACCCAATGAATTAGACTTACTCAGATACATAAATTGTTACACTAAATAAGTAAAATAAATGCACATGCCTTAACTAAACAAACAACAAGAAAATGAATTAGCAAAACATTTTAAATATGTCAAAACTAATAAAAAATTAATTTCATACAAATATTGTACCAAACGTAGGTTTCACCACACCCTCACAACTTTTATTTTCATATTCTATTTATTTGTAACTGTTAACAGTTATATATCTTTGAGAGCTGGTGGTGGATTTCTGCAGGCACAGACAACCCTGTACTCAGGTGACCATCCAGGGAACGGACATTGAGATTGTCCTGACCTCTTTCTATGGCTCTGTGGTGGCATCAGTACTATGGAAGCCATTTTCTATGGAGTTGTCTGCCGGTACAGCAGCATCTCGGAGTCCCACCCCCTGCAGGTCACTCTCATGACACTGGGCAGCGCCTTCAGCAACAGACTGATACACCCTAAGTGTGTGAAGGACAGGTATCGAAGGTCCTTCCTACCTGCTGCTGTCAAACTGTACCACCAGCACTGCTCCCTATAGACTTAACCCTGAACTCTACATTGTGCAATATGTCTGTACAAAACTCATTTCTGTTTTTTGCATATTTATTTTTTGGAGTTAAAATCTGTGTATAAAAATTTGCTGTTAATTTTGCACTATATCATGTAAATATATATATATACGTCTATTCTATTCTAGTTCTTCCCTTTTTAATTATATCGTTTATTGCTATATTGCTATTGTTTTTTGTTTTGTAATGCTCCGTTGCTGCTGGGACAGACAAAATTCCCCGTCTGCATGACATTAAAGGCTTTCTGATTCTGATTCTGTTTCTTTGAGGTTTTATTCCACAAAAACGAGCTTTAGCCTACATTAAATCTTATCTTGACACCCTAACTAACCCCTAACCCTTTGAAGAAATCTACAATTTATCAGATGAGATTTAAGGTTTTATGACCTTTATTTTGAAAAGACACCCGGGACAGTTGGTGTGGTCACCTTGACATTGTTGACTCTTACTGGGAGAAGTTTAGTTGCCCTCTCATTCTGTCATGTGATTGAGCGTTGCTGACTGATCACCGGGGGGACGGGGACTGTGTGGTTGTGTTGGACATGTCAGCCGGTTCGGACCAAGACGATGGCAGCCGCGGGTCCAGGAGGAAAATCTGTGAAGACGGCCAGCAGCACCCGGAGGCTGCGGAGGAGTTCAACAGCAGTGGGTATCTGTTGTTATTGATATTATGTATTGTATTCTTCTACAGAATTGTTAGGATAAAGGCGCCATGTAGGCTAATTTTGCACTTGCCAATACTATTAGTATATCTTTTTCGTGAGGATGCCATTATGTTTAAAAAGGTTGGTGTCATTTTCTATCAAGGTCTGAAACTGAAAATCAAAAACAAATGATGAAACGTGAATTGCTCAGTAAATATGTCATTAAATGAAACACACAATATTGGAAACAACAGACATTCAATAATTTATAAAATGTTACATAAATTAATGTTTCTGTTTCAATTATCGTATCTAGACAAATTTATCTTGTCACCTTTGTATTATTTCCCACATTTTTTGTATATCAATTAATTTACCTTTTTTTTAACTAAATGCGTCATTTTTCAATTCATTCATTGATTTCTTACTTATTTTCTGGATTATTTTCCCTTTGAATTTTTATTTCCACAAATGTATTTAATACTGCATTGTAAAATGTCTTAATCCACTTCTGCTCCACTATACAAAAGAAGATTTTGTCAAAGTACTTCATGTGGTCAACTTTTCATTTGTTGGTTTATCAACAACAGAGTTTTTCAGAGGTCACTGTTGACCAGGCTTAATATGGGCCTTCAGCAAACTAGCCTGATACTTTTCAGTAGTCCTAGTATGCTAGGCATGTGTCTATAGTTAGTCCAACCTACTCCACACTGATGCAGGTCCTTCAAAGCATGACGTTTTAGTAGCTTGGATGATACTGACATCAGGCACTGAATTTAATGAATTTACTGTTAATCTGACCACAAATTAGATTTCACTTAAACTGAGAACTCATGGAGTTAGGCCTCACAGATTAATGTACAGGCTCTGCCTCAACATTACCTTTACTACATTTTGCACTCACATTACTAGGTGGATAGATAGCTTTACTTGTCACTAAATTCATAACAGTTCCAGTGTTATGGGATACTGCAATAGCTAATCAACATTGGGGACAAGTTACCGCATTGCTTTATGTTTATACAGGAAACACGTAAATAACTAGAATTAAAAAGCACCCCACTTGTTAGTGTAAGTTTAGGTGAGGTTCAAGGTTCCACACTTGGTTGAATTTCCTACTTTTTCCAAACCAGTTATGATGTCACAAATCCTGCTGGGTAAATTGATGAAATGTTAAATAGTTAGAGTTTTAAGCTGGGACAAGCGCTGAGCTGGCACTCTCTGTCCCCTGAGTCAATCCTCTGGTCTAGGAATTGAACAGGCATTCTTCTGGTCACTGCTCTGGCATTGTATTGAAAAGAAAATGAATTGTCTCATGTATTGACAAAAAGGGTAGTAGGTTCAGTTTGGTGGCTTTTCTCTTTTACTCTTTTTCCATTTGTAAATGACACATGAGCCAAAGGCCTATGAGTTAGTAGTCTGTAATAGTGGTTAAAATGGCGGTAAGCCCGTGGTTACATGTGTGACACCAGTGCTTCTTCATACTCTTGATAGTGTGTTGTTTCTCCTTAGATGCGGCAAGTCTGAAGAGAACTCTATCAACATGTGAGGAAAACATCCCAACAGGTACCTTTAGAGCAATGGTGGTTCTGACAAGCCATTTTATTTTTGTTGTTAGTCATTCTACTTGCTGCTAGTGTTATTAATGTATTCCACAGGCCTTACTTAGCCTGATTGGTTGCCTTTTTAGTTGCATTCTGTTTTCATTCAGACTGCTAAATGCATAGTGTAGAGTGGTTATGTCAGTTTTTCTTGCAATTCTGATATGGTGATGTATGAGCTGTATAGCCAGGTACATTCCCTGACCTCTTCAGCCTCCCTCCTGGTATTCTGCTGCTTCTCACAGAATCACTCATTCTGAGGAGCAGCTCTGTCTGCCATTGTTTCAACAGCAAGCCTAGTGATACTGCAGCTGTGAAAGCCAAAGAGGTCTGTGTTTTTATGAGAAAAAATTTGGTTCACAATCCACTGTTGCAGCTCTGCTCCTGGTTTCTTTGTTTTACAAACTGACCACAAGAAAAGCACAGACATAACCCATTAAAAACAGACAACTACTGAACACACAGTTCATGAATAGCTGGCTAATTCTAGTGTGATTAAATGATAAATTCATCATGGTCTGTTGCTTCACCTATTCAGTTTAGACTGAAATAACACTGGATGCATTGCCGTAATTATGGTGCCCAGAGGATGAATGCTTTTTGACATCAAGTCAAATGACAACCCATCAGCCTCAGCTGTACTTTGTGTCGTGTGCTGATTACCAATTTAAGCAAGCTGACACACTGAACAAAGATGGCCCAAGGTAAGAATACAGGTAATGTTTATAATCCAAATGGACAGAAATTTTAAACATGCCATGGAAATTTTCACTGAATTTCATTGCAGTCATTAGATTATGATGATATGTTCAAGAGGAAATGTTGCTTTTTGTAGAGCCTTATACTGACAACCTGAACCAGTTATAAAAGCAAAGATATGTGTAAAGAAGTCATGTGCTCAAATTTGAAATGGTTTATACCTTGAACCCATGAGTTCCCCCAAAGTTACTTATTAATCTGTGAGTCAGTCACACAGGGTCATCATTTACTCAGATCACTGGATGAGTTTATTGGTAACTTAGGTAGCTCAGTGTCCTGTGTGTGGGTTGGTCTTAAGCGTTGAAATCTAACATCCATTTGACATTTCTGACCATTAATCACACTGACCAATCACACCAATAAAGCAATTTTAAAGCCTTGTTTCCCACCACTATGCTGATAGAATCATGTTTCGCAAATTTAATCTGAACTTCATTTTTTTAATGTATCCCTATATTAAATTATTACTCTGAAAAACAATGTTTTTGCAAATTACTTTTGTAGATACAGTTTACAGTAATTTTCTTCTTCATTATTTTGATCTTTATTTTTCTAAAAACTTCTTTAATATAGGAAGTATTGTATTCCAGTATTCTTTTCTGTAGTCTAATTATCAAGCCAGTGAGGCGAACGTTCTGTCAGGCGTGCCAAATTGTTGCCATGTTAACCAATTCTGACAGACTCACAGTGGCAGGCTAGAAAACACACCAATAATCAGGAATAGATTCACTGTTTTTTGTCATCTTCATATAGGTGTATTTAGTCCTCAGAGATAAGCAGACCCACATACAAACACCAAGTTTGAAGTCACATACATAGTGCTTAATAATAAAATAATAATAAACTTGATGCGTTCTGTGGTCAGCTCTGCCCATGCTGTTGGATGTGGTCAGGGGTCCTGAGTGTCTTCCTGCAGATGAGGAGTTGCAGGAAATGCTAAGAGGGAAATTGCGCATTCTGCAATCTGACAGCATCGAGGTCAGCTCTCTATTCACGGTACTGCCTATAAAATGCACACACACACACACACACACACAGACACACACACACGCATGCACGCACATGCGCGCATACACACACACTGTTGTGTTGAACATGGTATATATGATTTAAGTAGTTAAAATTCACAAGTTGGTGGTTTCATCCTTCATAGAGAAAAATGGTTGTTGACGTGTGTGCCCACAGATTCCACAATTACAGAAGTAACATATTTTCAGATCAGGAACAATGTAGGAAATGTTGAGAAAAAACAAGCTGCTCCTGCAGGATAATCCTCCTTCCTCTTTCTAGCCAAACTGTCTGCTCAGCATTCTTTTTTTCCTTTTGTATTGCTAAATACACAACAGCATGTGTGACAGATTCATCTCAGGAAATGATTTCCCAGAGAAGGACATTACATGATGAAACAAAAAATAGACCTCTCATATAAATAAGTATTTCTTGATAGTGGAGAGGAGCTAGTCAGAAAATGGAGTTGATGCTTTTCAAAGATACATTGTTGTGCAAAGCTCACTCATGTAGGAGTTGGTCTCCCTAGTGTTTTCTAGCCACCCCAATTTTGTAAGTGGGTTAGGGCACTACATTTGGGGTAGCTGCCCTGCAATGTTGGGATTAATATTTTTGGGTCTTTTTTTTGTTTGTTGTTTTCTAGCTTTTGTCATGGCAACTTGTATTGTCCATACAACATGTGTGGTGATGCCACAAAGGTTACCAGGGGCTAAATGTAAATGATGCATCGTTCCTCTAATTAGCATATCATGGACAAGTTTGTGAAAGGACTGCCAGGTAAATGTAAACCAGCAGATGACTCTTGTCCTCGGCTTCACCAGTACATTGGAGGGTATTTAGGAGAGACCATGGTGTGTTGTGTGTCTCAGAATATTAGCTTTGGACAGTATGAAGTTTAACAAGATAAGACTTGGAGACTTCACATCCCGAACACAAAGAGAAGAATAGTGTGTAATAGAGTTGAAAAGGGGGCCCCACCCTGCAGAAAAAGTTTGGGAACCACTGCCCTAAAGGAAGATTTCTTATTGTATCTGGTACATTGAACTCCACATGAATCCCACTTGGGTATGTGTATAACTTTGACAACCCAATCTTCTTTCAAGATGTACTAAATGCCTTACCAAATCTTTCTGACAACATTGTGATTGGTGGGGATTTTGATCATACCATGGACCCTGTCGTGGATAAACAGTTCTCCATCTTCAGCAATCTAATTCCAGTATCAGACTCAAAACTTTCAAACCTAGTTGACATAGATGCTCACACAGACTAGACTATTTCCTACTGGATTTGATCTCAGTATGTTACGGTTTGAGGTTGTGGTGGAGGACCCAAATGCAGAGCAGACTCAGGAGGCAGGATAAAGGGGAAATAAAAAGCATTTATTGCTTTATTGAAACCAAAAACCAATGACCACAAAAGAAAATGAGTCCGAGGACCAAAAACCAAAGTAGCAACAAAACAGCAAGACAAAGAAGCAACTAAGGCCCTGCCCCTGAATTGGGACACAAGGCGAGAGACGGTATTTGTCATTGCACAAAATACAACAGAATTTCAGGTGCACTCAAGTACTGGACTCAAAATACATAAATAAAAGTAGATAAAATGATAATATACCCTAAAATACAATAAATAATCCAATCCAACTTTATTTGTTAAGCACATTAAAAACAACCAAAGTTGACCAAAGTGCGGTACAGAAAAAATAATTATGACATCATAAATAGATAGACATGATTGCTCACATAGGGTGCAAAGAACAATGCCACCTTCAGCACCACCTAACTAGCAAGGAGCACCACAGCCATCTTCTTCTCCTGCAGGCATACAAGGTCAGCTGCCAGTTTTTGTTCAACCAATTGATCCAGCTGAATGGCCATCAGTCCTCTCAGATCCATCCAGGGCAGATTTAGTGGGTAGAGGACCATTTCAGGTTAGCTCAAATTTCACATTTCCCAAGAGAGAAGATGGTAGAAGTTTGCATCATCATTATTTCTACAGAACAGTAATTAATGGAGAATAGATAAAACGGACCTGGCTTAGCTGCTCCAAAAACATTTGATTCCCTGTACTGCTTTTGCTGCAAGTTATTCTCAAAGAAAGAATACAAATTAATGACAGAGGGACTATCAAATTGGCCAAATGTAAGCATACTTCTGAAAAGTCATGAACGCAGTCTAGAGCACACAACACACATGGCAACCTGGAAAGATTTTGAACTGCGTCTAAGGACAAGAAAGACCATAGACCAAGCTGAAAGGACACTTTTGGAGGCTGAGAAGAGGCGCTGGAGAGCTATCCTGACTTGCTTAATCTCCATCTTACAATCTCTAGCTGAGAGAAATCTTGAATTGAGAGGGTCAGGGCAAAATAATGGAAATTTCATAAGAAGTGGAGCTTCTCACTAAATATGATCCTGTCATGAAGCAGCACATTAGCAACATTTTTTGAATTTAAGAGAAAAAAAACTAATTTAAGAGTGTTGTATGTTGTTGAAATATGTCAAGTGAGAACTAATGTTAAATATAGATGTGTTTCATTTTTGGGAGTTAAATTATGGAGTGGACTTGAATTGAAATTGTGTAGATCACTGTTGAGTTTCAAAAAAACATTGAAAGGTAAAATAATCAAGGATTACAATGTAAAATGACAAAATGTGAAATAATTAAGAAGAAGAATTTAGAGTAATTTTTTTTTTTTCTTCTTTTTTGTATTACTGATATTCTGGTGTATTTCATTGATTGCACAGGATAGGCAAAAAAAAGCCTCGGCTTCAGCCTATTCCTTTTTCGGTCACAGAGTTTGTTTAAAATTTTGTTGTGACAAAATGTTGAGTGGATGCATGTATGGTAATATTTTGTCAGTTGATTGTAGATAATTTAATATTGTAACCAAAATAAAACTATTCATCCAGTTCAGTCATTCCAGCTATCTTGGAAATATTGTCCTAAATGAACTGATTGCCACAATCAGTGGGAAAACATTCACTTAACTTGGTTTTGGCTGATGCAGCAAAAGTGTCAAAAGATGCCATCAACTACTTTGGCAATGTACAGAAGAGGTTGGGTCATACCGCTTCCTCATTTGCACAGTGGTATGGTATGACATTCTAAACTATGTGAACCATGTTAGCAAGCCCCTGCAGTCTGCCACAATGCAGCTTGATGTGGCAGCTGACCTCCTCACAAAGGCACAGAAATACCTGAGTAATTTCAGGGAGACTGGCTTTGCTTCGGCTCAGGCCTCTTCTAAAGACGTGTGAGGAAATTAATGTGCGGGATCTGTGCTGAAAGAGAAGAAACTAAGAAACACGAAAAAACACTTTGCCTGTGAAGCCGCAGATGATCCTATTGCAGATGCCATGAAGAAGCTAGAAACTGCATTCTTCCATGTGGTTGTTGTTGATTTATCAGTCTGTGGTGGCCAGTTGTCCTTTTCTTTGCTGTAGTTTGTTGGGGAGCAGCATCGGAGCCAGCGACACCAACAGACTCAACAAACTAATCGGAAAGGCTGGCTCTGTGATTGGCTGTAAACAGGACACTCTGGAGGCTGTGATGGAGAGGAGGAGACTGAAAAAACTGTTATCCATCATGGATAATCCTCTCCACCCTCTCCACCTCACACTAGTCAGACAGCGGAGCACCTTCTCCAGAAGGCTGCTTCAGCTTCGCTGTCATAACAACAGATATAGGAAATCTTTCCTGCCACTTTATATAATAACTCTCTCACCTCTGCCTGACAAGAGAGAACTCTGATCTCTCTACTGTTTTGTTGTATATATCATTATTGTTTATTTTTTATAGTATATTTGCACTGTATTAATTTCCCAGGCTGGGATCATTAAAGTAATTCTATTCTATTCTATTCTATTCTAATTGATGACTTTGCTTCCACAAAAGCAAGGGGGCAGAAATTTTGTGGGGGGGCTTAGGGTAGATCTACTTAAAACACAAGACTCAGATGATACTAATAATCATCACAAAGTGGTGTGATTGCATTAAAGGTGACATATTATGCTCATTTCTGCTTCCTGACACGGTTCCCTGATGTCTAAATGGAATGTTAGTAACATGCTTTGGTCGAAAAAGCTTAAGGATTGAGCACAGCAAGGTTCTTGAAACACCAGTTTCACAGCCCTCCTCCAGGCGGCCGGTTTCAGTGCCTCTCCCTTTAAATGCTAATGAGCTACTACGTGCACCGCCCAAAGATGTATTTGTGCCGCCCACCTCTCCCTGCCTGCGGAAGACGTGAGGGCAGCATTGTGTGACCATGGCAACGACTGAGTTACCGGACATCAAACTGCGGTGCAACCGTACATGTTCGAGCCGGAGTCCGACCCAGAACAACAAGAGGCTCCAGAAGAAGTTCAGCAGCCAAGAATGAACATGGATGTTTCTCAGTGGTTAGTAGTTTACTTTTTTTTTTTTTTTTTTTACCTCGACATTACTTGTTACTGCACAGACAAACGAAAGTTCTACGGGCTTAGTAGCCGTCTGCCCCGCGCTGTTACAGATCACAACCCCCTTCTCCTGCCCCGAGTGTTTACATAACAAAGCTTAGCCAAACCTCGACTGGCGTTTACTGCTCTGCAGTTGCAGTAACGCGGATGCAATTTAGCAATTGCCGTTACAAGAGAAAAGCGTAACCCCGTATTATTATTTACCTTTATGTGGCCAGGTAAGTCAATTGAGAACCTGCTCTTATTTGCAGGGACGACCTGTAATTAGCTAGCAATGTCCAACAACTGTAGTTTTCAATAAGCCACAGTTGCCTCCCGTCACCTCTCTACCAGCACTATTGTTTTTGAACCGGTTCCAACAGTTTATAAACTTTAAATATTACAAAAGAAACAATGCAATGTGATTGATTGGCTATGTAGTTGCCAATGAATGATATAAATTCTGCTTAAAAACAGGTGTTCCTGTGGCAGTTGTGAACAAGTGCCTACAGAGCCCGAGAATATCTGCTGTATGGAAATACCACAGGTAAGTGTGAACACTGGGCAAACAAGGTTGTTATCTTGCAGTCTCTTTTCTTTAATCCATTGTCACTCACTTACCTTTCATAACTTCTAGGTTACATGAAGACTAAGTTACAGCAGCTTCCTGAGCAACCATCATGCATGCTGGACCATCCTGGCCTAGAGCCTGTCTGCCTGAATGTGTTTTCACTGAAGAATGCACTGAACATTTATCGGGCAGACTACGGACCTTTACGTCTGAGAATAGTGTAGTAAGCTTTTTAGTCCCATAAATATTAATTTATTGCAAAAGTGTTATGAAGTACATAACTGCTTCCTCTGTCTTACATTGCTTATAGTTTATCTTTACTATCTTTTACTTGGTAACATGAAAACTACATATCAAACAATGAAAACACACAGAACAGTTGGGAGAGATGTTTTATTGCAAGAAACAATTGTAGACATACAAAATAAATATCTAAAGTGGAACAGTTAAACTTGCCAGTTGCCATGGATGTGAACATTCAGTGCTGATTTTCTACTGAATTGTGTCCAGCAAATATAGATACCTAGCCTACAAAAGCTTTGTAAGCTGGTGCTGGTGCTTTCTGGGGCGAAGAGTGAGAGCTGTGCTGCCTGCCTGTGTGGTGCTGAGGATTCATGCAGAGTTCCCCGACGCTGAAGGACAGTATGTTAGATTCAGTCCTGTCCTTGATTGAACCTTGGCACGTAACTGGCTATAACGTCCAGCTTGTTGGGTCTTTCATACTGAGCCGAGAGGTCTTCAGGGATTGTAAGTTTCAGCACCTCGTTCACATATGGGCCAGGATCCTGGAAAACCTTCTTGAAGATCAGGTCCAACAGTGCATCAACGTAGTCTGCAGTGCAATAAACAAAAATTAATGTTTACAAGAAAATGCACTAGAACCAAAAAGCCTTGTGCTGCAGTGTTGTCAAGTGTCTCTTCGTATTTCTCCTAATTCATACGTTCTCCTTATTTATTATTTTGAAAACCATCAAAAAAATAATTCAGATTTTATTTGTGTTTATTTTCAAATGTTTGTGTTATTGCCTGTGTCTCCATCTTTATTTTTTATTCGTGGGGTTCAAATAAAAGATTGTAAAACTTACGGAATGTTGGCTCTGCATTCACAGGCTTTGCAGTTCATTCTCCATGCTTAGATTTGGGGAAGTTGACTGTACAGCAGCTCTCCACCTGTAGATGTTGCCTGTGGTCAGTCAGTATTTTCATTGTAATGCAGGGCAGTCAGGTAGAGTCTTGGGTGGAAAAACAGTACTTTAAAAATCATAGTATACACACTAAACTAAAATCAGCTGTCCACCAATCCATATTCATAACAGTAAAACAAAATTACATATTAGAGTAACATAGTGACTAACATTACATCATATGCTTTCGTTCAACAAACCTGTGCTTCTGAAGTGAGACCGGAGAGTTCTCATGGAAAGCTGTGTGCCAACCGTGCATTTCACTGGTTGGTCTGTCTGGCAGGCAACATGATGCACTACAGACTGCTGTACAGATGTGATTATAGAATGATGATTAAAACAATCCATTTGATAAGGCAAATTCTGGCAAATTATAATCCGAGCAAACCCATGCAAATTCCTCATTTCACATTAGATTTAGTAAGTGAGCAATACATATTGTGTCCATGCCTTCATATAACTAACGTTAATCGTAGCACAGCAGACAGGTAACCCCTGTCTCAGGCTCCAAAGCAAAGTAATGATTTCTTGACTGCAGATAAAGTTTTGGTACTGTCAGATCGGGTCTCTCGTACCAGCAGCTAACACTACACATGTAGTATATACGTGTATATCAACACAAAATAAGTCGTTCGACTGCCAAGGTGCTCCTGGGCATCTCACACACTGTCCTTTAGCCTTTAGCACAACATGCTAATTGACGTAACGTAGCTCACTGGCCGTGAATAACAGAGCATTTCATACCGTCCTCTCTGCGTGTTCACGGCGGAACATTAGCTCTCCGTCCGCGAACAACTGAGACAATTTCACACCGTCTGATCGGCTGTGAGCATGTGGAGGAGACGGTTTCCCATGCGTGTTCATGTCGGAACAGTAGCTGTAGTAACTATGAAGTCGTCCGCGGACAACATCTTAGTGGATCACCGGCCGGTTAGAAGCGATCAAATCTCAATATCCCAATTCAATTTCTCAGTTCGCGGACGATGAGCTAGCTAGCGCTGTTCGGCTGCGCCGGCCGAGCAGCGCTAGCTAGCTCGTCGTCCGCGGACAACATCTTAGTGGATCACCGGCCGGTTAGAAGCGATCAAATCTCAATATCCCAATTCAATTTCTCAGTTCACTGTCATGAGTGCTGATATGACAAATTAAGGTTAGGCAACATTTACATTACCGTGAATCCTAAGACCAGTAAGTCCACTGTTGTAATGTTAGCTCAGCCTCATATTTACATGACCCGTTAGCGTTAGCTCATGTGCTAAACAGCCAAAGTAACACAAACAACACTGTTTTTAAAAATACTTAGTTTCTTCTTCTGTGGCGTTGACACGGACAGTGGGTATTGATCCATCTTTGAGGAACAATCTCGTTGCCAGTCCAGCCTGATACTGACCCTGGTTGCTGAAACAGTCCGGTGTGAAGTGATTGGCACAGACAACAACGCTTTTGCTCAGTGAAGCTGGGACGTTTCCCTGAAAAATAAAATTTAGCCACTTCGCTCTGATATCCTCTTTGGTAGGAAGGCAATGTAGGGAAACATGAGTGTCCGTGCATCCGACGACAGAGCAGGAGTGCTTGGCTTTCAGGTTGCACATGGTTGCGGTCAGACTGTGGCATACAAGTGAAGCGAGAAAATGGCGGATCCTCCTTCAGGTAGCCGGAGTAATATGGGAGGAGATATCCAGCGAGAGGGCTGGAGCATTCAAATCACCCGCACTCTTACGTAAGTGTGCGGGTGAAATCCAAATGGCTCTCTTAGAGACACATTTCCTGACTCCGCCTGTTTACAAAACATTGACGTAGAGGTCCTAAATCACTCTTAAGGGGTCGGGAGGCACTCCGGATATGCAATTATACATAGTAAAGCAAGGAAAAAGTGGGTTTTGCATAATATGTCCCCTTTAACACACACACACACATATATACACACACACACACACACACACACACACACACACACACACACACATATATATATATATATATATATATATATATATATATATATATATATATATATATATATATATATATATATACACACATCAGTTTCATTTATTAATGAAAAGCTTGCAGCTTTAATTAGGGCCCCCTCGACCGGCGAGATCCCTATTGTTTTTCGAATGACGACTTTTTCATCCGAAATGATTGCATTTTTCACTGTCTGAACATACCCCAAACCTCACCAAACTTGGAATATATGTCACACTATATAATCAAGGAAAGTCCGTTTTGGCTTGTAACTCACATATAGTTTGTTGCACATTCAAAAAACTGAAGTCCATGCGTTCACTGAATTGTGACTTGAATCTTGTGGTATAGGCTACACCCATTTGCATTCCTATTTTTTTTTGGCAAATTCGCAAAATGTCACAAAACTTCTTTTTCAAACTCAAACAGACAATTTCACTGATTTGCACGAAAATTTGCACACTCTCCTGACAAAAACTTATTAAGAGAATTGTGATATTCCAACCAATACTCAACTTATTAAATAACAACTTCCTGTACATTTTGCTTAAACATGAAGTGTTGCATATCTCCACATTGGTCTGTCTGAATGACATGAAACCCAAGTGACTACTTCCCCTTGAGCCACTCTAAAGGCTCTGTGAAAAAAACTATAAACTTACTTTTTTTTAATCCCCCCGAGGCTATTTGATCCATTTGCAACAAAGTTGTAAGTAGCATCTGTGGACAAAACTTATCAAAAGCTTTCACCTACATCACCTGGTGGCATGGTCCATTGTGATGCTTCGCAATAAAACCATCAACCCATTATAACTTCCACATACAATTTGCCATCTACTCCAAATTGCTCAAACATATAGAGCAGGGGTCACCAACATGGATGGACCCAGCCCGACCTGTTTGAGCCATCAGAGCTAGAAACTGACTCTGAGTCAGACACTGACACAGCCTCGTTCCTCACAGTCCATGTTTTACATTATACACAAACGTAAAACCCCAGTCTACATATAATTCCTTGTCATAGCTATATTGGTGCACATAAAATATTACCTGTGGATTATCATTGCGCTGTCAGATGGACTCCACTCAGGGAATGAGGCCAAATCATGTCATGATTACATGCAATAACATTTGCTAACACTACATGGGCATGACAGGACAGTGTAAAATCACTTTTGGGATTTGCACCTTCAGCAAAACGCGTTTAATTGCCAAAATGTACAATATTTACAATATACATATGCACACACTTACACTTAGAGCTTCGATCTGCCCCCCCCCAAAAAAAAAATCAAGCCCCACCGGAGCAGAGCCGAACACGTTGTGTCTGAGTCGGCCGACAGACACATTAACTGTAATTATGAGCCCGAGCCCGATTTAAACCCGACATTTTTTTAGTACGTGGGCTGTTATAACGGACGTTCCCAAGCTCCACGTTGCATTTACACTACACAATCAGTGATGCTGGTAGTTTTTCTTCTTGCGTCTCGGGGAGGGACGTCACGTGCGCGAGAAGTCACGTTTTCTGCACGAGGACACTCAGTCACGTGTAAAACCACGCAGCGGCACAAACAACACGGAGGGAGGCGAGAGATGCGCCTTTTGTAGCTGGAAGTAAGGTCATTATTTTGAGTTATTACAAAAAAAACCTCACACACACAAATGCTTGATCAAGTGCCGGCCCGACCCGGCCGAGGATAGTGACGGGAAATGTCGGCCCGACGCGGCCCGCGGTCCGGTTCGGGTCAGCACAGAGAAGTCTGGCCGGTGGCGGGGATGAGAGCATGCGCAGTCGGCGGGACGGGAGGGTTGGTTCAGCCACACTGACCAATGGTTCATCAAAAAAAATCCGTCCCGCTCCGTACACTTGTCACGGTTCGGGGCGCGTGTGTACCACCCGGTTCATAGGCACGCGCAACATCTATTTCTCATTTACTCGCAAGCTAGTGCTATGACGAGTCGGCTGTGTTTCCGGCATCGCGGCTCGCGAGCTAGTGCTATGGCGAGTCGACTGTGTTTCCGAAACACAGTATATAGTCCACAGTCCAGTATATAATGTTTTTATTGCATTGTGTTTTTTTACTAGTTAGCAGTTAAGAGACAATGGGCTTTGACTGAGTTTTCATGGTGATGAGCAATACTGACTCAAGTGACTCGCACACCCGGGTTCAGTTAAGTGAGTGACTCATAATGACTCAAATCCTTAAAAGGAACTATTTACCAGCTCTACTCCAGGGCTACTGAAAGTTTCCTGACTGTGACTGCCCACTACATTACATTAGTGATGGTGAGTAACTACTTGTTCTTAGCATTTGTTAATGATAACTTTCAAATAAATGAAAAGTATGTCGGAACTAGCAATATCACCTCTCTTGCAGTGCCAGAATCTACCTACTTTTAACCTAAGACTTCCACAGTGATGTATCAAATGTCAGACTGCCTCATTCTTTCAGTTTTATCCTGACTATACAAAACATAATTGATTTTCCTAATATACCTAATATTTTCCTAATATACCGAACCAAACTGAAAACCATGACCACAAAACCGTGATATGAACCGAACCGTAGATTTTGTGAACCGTTCCACCCTTACTCAGTACCCATGAAGTAGCTCTCAGTTTCAAAAAGGCTGGTGACCCCTGATGTAAAAGATCTTGCCCTGAATACATCTACGTGGCACACCCCGATGGCAGCATGCCCTGATGTGCGTGGACTGCGAGGGCCCGTTCATCGGTGCTTGCAGCTTTAATTATTATTCTTCTCAAAAGTATGCACAGTTTTAGAGGCCTGAACATACCCCAAAAAACACCAAACATGGGATATATGTGAAAAATGTGATAATTCCTCCAACATGCACATACATGAACAATATTCGGTATGCATATTTATCAAAAAACCCTCTTGTACCTATACCCTCAGTCCAACGGGAAGTCAGCCATTTCGATTTTTCCCGACATGTTTCCCATTTCTATGTCTCGTACTTTTACAAACTCCCCCTACAGATTTAACACCACAGACATCACATTCAATCATTACCATCCCGAGACCTTGACCATGAAAAGTTATCAAAAGCTTTCGCCACCGTCATACCTGGTGGGCGGGGCGGTGCCCTCCATTTTGATAATTTTCCATAAACCATCAACTCCTTATAACTTCAACATACAATTTCCCATCTCCACCAAATTGCTCAAACATGTAGAGGGTGTCACCCTGAATACGTCTCTACATCTATGCTAAGTCAGCCATACCTTGTACTTTAAGGAACCCCTCCTACCGATTTAACAACACAGACTTCACAGTCAGTCAGTATCATCCTCAGACCTTGAGGGTGAGAAGTTCCCAAAAGATTTTGCATAAGTCATACCTGCTGGGTGTAGTGTTGCGGTCCATTTCAATCCTTCACCATAAAGCATCAAGTCCTTATAACTTCTACATACAATTTCCCATCTCCACCAAATTGCTCATACATCTAGAGGGTGTCACCCTGAATATGTGTATGGATCAATACTGTGTCATATCCATAGCACCACCCAATGGACACAGGAAGTCAGCCAAACATCATCCAATTTACATGAAACTTACTGATTGTTTACTCCACATGATAACCCTAACACAACACTAGGTAGTACAAGAGAGACCAGCTCCAACCTGAGTGAGCTTAGCACAACAATGTAACTTTTAAAAGCATCAACTCCATTTCGTAACTAGCTCCTCTCCGCAATTAAGAAATATTAATTTATGTGAGGGGTCTGTTTTTTGTTTCATTATGTAATGAAATAATAATGTCCTCCCCTGGACAATCATTTCCTACAATGAATCTGTCACACATACTGTCATGTATTTAACAATACTAAAGGAAGAAAAGAATGATCAAAGCATCAGAGTGCTTGCTAGTCAAATCAGAGCAAACCTAGATTGTAATCCTATTCAAATAGATGGAATGAACACTAATTTTTCACTTTTTGTGGACACGTGACACTGCAACAGGAACATATGGTGATCTTGTAAAATCTAACTGGGAAAAAAACGATCCAACCATAATGAAATAACATATAATTCTAGAATGCTTTACCAGTTTATTTCGTTGGCCGCATTAATGCCATTAAAATGGTTATACTTACCATATTTCTAAATATGCTTCAAAGCTGTCCTCTCTACATACCTTTATATTATTTTAGGAACTGGACTCAATCATCTGATCATTTATATGGAACAACAAGGTGGTCACAAGGAGGTTTTGGCCTCCCTCAATTTCAGTCTTTTTACTGGGCTGTAAGCTCAGAGTTTTATCCCTCAGGTGCAAAAGCCTATCAGCAGACCCCAATGTCACATCTGCTCCCTCCTGGATTCAGATCAGGCAGCCTGCGGACACAAATCCCTTACTGTGCTCTTGAACAATCCATCCAAATTAAAAATTCCACAACACATAACAAGCTTTAAATAGCCTACCAGGAATGCGCCTCAAGATACCTCCAAATGAAACACTATATTAGGTCCCATATACCACAGTATGAAAATGCACATCAATACACCACCACTGACAGGCTAGTTTGATACAACCTTAACAGAAAGGGGTCAGTAACTTCCTTTTATTCACTCTTACATGCCCATGACATATTCCCTTATGCTAAATTTAAGAATGGGTGGGCAGAAGAGTTGGACATTGAAACTACTGATGACAGTTCAAGACAGTTCCATGAATGTTAGACACCGACTTATTCAATTCAGGGTTGTTCATAGACTTTATTACACTAAATCAAAGCTTCATCTTATTTATACTAATGTCTCCTACATGTGCAATAAGTGCAAACAAGATATAGGTTCACCTGCACATCATCTGTGGCTGAGTTGTAAGCCCCATGGTCACTCAGTAGTCCAAGGAAGGAACAGTGGTGAATTAGCGACAGGGTCATGGGAGGCTAAGGCACATTGATGCACATAGGGAGCAAAGGCTGGCCCATGTGGTCCAATCCAACAGATAAACTACTGTTGCTCAAATTGCTGAAGAAGTTAATGCCGGTTCTGATACAAAGGTATGCATGTGCATTGTTTTCCTGGGGAGCACATGACGCCAGGATGCACTGGGGGGTCATCTATGTGGACGTGTTGACATGTACCACCTACCTAAGTGTTGTTGCAGACCATGTACACCATTTCATTGAAATGGTATACACTGATGGCTGTGGCCTCTTTCAGCAGGATAATACGCGGTGCCACAAAGCAAAAATGGCTCAGGAATGGTTTTAGGAGCACAGCAACGAGTTTGAGGTGTTGATTTGGCCTCCAAATACCCCAGATCTCAATCCAATAAAGCATCTGTGGGATGTGCTGGACAAACAAGTTCGATCCATGGAGGCCCCACCTCACGACTTCCAGGACTTAAAGGATCTGCTGCTAACATCTTGGTGCCAGATACCACAGCACATCTTCAGGGGTCTAGTGGAGTCCATGACTCAAAGCGTCAGCGTTAGGGAAGCAAAAGGGGGACCACCACAATCTTAGGCAGGTGATCGTAATGTTATCCCCAATCGGTGGATCTCCGAGGCTTAGAGTAAAACCATTACTCCTGACCCCCTCCTGTCATACGGACACTTACACTGTGCAGGCCATCTCACTATGAACTCTGCTGGCGAAATGCATAATTTTACAAAACGGGGTCCAGCCCCACAATTCACCATTGGCTTAGGGAACCTGGTAACATACTCATATGGAAGGCCTTTGATATAAACTAACCAATAAGGACAATGTCTTCCTTAATATTTGGAAATCACTTCTTGACAAGTGGTCATCTACCCAGCAGAAGTGAGCTGTTCCATCGACCTGACTGGCTTGATAAAACATGATAAGGTCCCATATGTTGTCTCAGCACATATGGTGACATTTCTGTTGCCATAGTTTTTTCATTTAATTATGTATTTATTTTCTATTTTCATTTTCTTATTTTACTTACTGACATAGGACAAGTACTATGTAGAGCCAGGGAAAAGAAGGAAATTCTCCTAAGCAACCAGATGATCTACTTTTATCATGTCTATTCCATCTCCATCCCAAGCAAGCAAAAGAAAAATAACATGAAATGAGTGTGAAATGAAAAGAGGATCCGCTTCCAGGTGCCAGACCACAAATTCTCTACAAATCACAACTCTACCACACAATCAGCGAGGCCCAGAGAGACATGAAGGACAGATGTCTCCAAGTTAGGGCTGTATTCAGACCAAATACAGGGCTGCACCTAAACACTGCAGGTTGGTGCAGCAGTTTGGGGGTGTCACTACACAGTTTGTGTTTGTGACACGAAGGAGAATCTGCCATGTTTTACTGCAACTTGCCTCAGCTTTGTGCACCCAGCTTTGAGCCTACTAGCTCCCCTCAGCTCCAGAGTCTGTTAGACACCAGATAGCTAGCCTCTGGTCAGCTCAGGTGGCTATAAGCTACCTCCATTTCCAAAGTCGGGGGTCCCAGCCACCAGTATTTCCCTGTTGGAGGCCCAGCCACCTCAAGCCACTGTTCCTCCACTACCTGGTCGTCCCCCTGACTTGTTCTGTCCCTAGTCCTGACCTCCTGGCCGCCACCCCAACTTACTCTGCAACAAAGTGCAAACATCAAAGTACAAATCAATGAAAACACAAGGAACAAAAAATGGAAACATACCATGGGGAGACACAGGGAGAAACTGGAGATAATGCCAGTGGGAAACACAGGGTTTCATCACGGAGAAGTTTGGTCGAAAACGGAATGAACAGACAAAGACATGAGGCAGAACAAAGACTACATACAGACACACTAATAAGGGGCTCAGGTACACTTGGTGTGCGGCAGGAAAAGGACAGGTGAAAGGAGCAGAAAAACACTGAAAGGAGGGGAAATCACAGAGGGGGAGGAACTGAAAAGTGACACTCAACACAAACAAGGATACAATTAAAAAAAAAACAGGAAACGGAATCATTTGTACTGTCAGTAGATGTAAGATGTGTCATTTATTGAACTTTCTCCTTTTCTCTCACTACAGGAGTTGTCCACTCATCTCATCTCGATTAACAGTGAAGAAAAAGTCATCTTTGTGACTTTCAAAACATCTGAGGAAATTTGGAAGTTCACCACATATTACACCATAGGTACGTTTGGAGAATAGTTAAGTAGTTGTCACTTACAGTGAGTATTTCCAGTAAGGCATAATTCCATTGAGAACTACTCTAAAGCTCAATACATTGTCAGTAAATTCTGTCATTTCCTCTCCTCCAGGCTTCCTGGGTCAGTGTTTGGAGAATCTGTTATTTGACCATAAGTATTGGCTCAGTTTTTTGGAGGAAGATATCACTATTAAAGTTTCGGTTCAGGAGGACAAACTTAACCTAATATACAAAGGCATCCTCATGCAGGAAGGTAGGTTTCAAAATGCACCTGTTTTCTTTATTTTCGTGGTGCTGCTGAGGTGGTTGACAAGTACGAGGGCCAGACCAGCAGGCGGCACACAGATGGACAGACTGACAGGCAGGAGTGCAAGCAGGCAGGCAGGCAGGCAGGCAGGCAACAGGTTGGAGTGAGCCAAGGTATTCTACAAGGAGAGCCACACAGGCAAGCAAGGAGGGCAAAAAAAACAGAACGTGTAGACATAGAATTACGACTAGCTAAGACACTATGATCACCGTTGGTCATGGAATAATCTGGCAGCGAGTAATGGGGAGATTGGGCTAATGTAGGTCAGCAGGTGATGAGATGATGAAGGGCAGGTACGACACTCTGCTGTTGTCACCATGCCCTCAGCCACACACACGGGGAGAGAGCAGGTGGGGGTGGGGGCATACAGGAAAAAAAAGAAAAGAAAAACAGGATAGCCCACAACACTGTCCCAGCAGCACTGTGACAGACTCCATCAATTCAACACATTAAAATGTGTTCACAGGTCTTGGGGATCACTACAGCAAAAATGAAATAGTAATATAAAGGTTTTCTTTTTTTGTGTGTTTTTTTTTAAATCTCTGGCTGCAGATGAAACTGCATGAAATCTAATAAATTGCTTTATGCAAAGAGCAAATAGAAAAACACAACTGCAAATCTCAAACACAAAAACACAACCATAATAAAGAGTCTTTTTGACAATTGACCAACCCCTATGAGTAGATTTCTTTTCGTGTTAACCTAACCTCATTTAAAAAATATATAATCTTCATTTTTCATATATATCTATACAGTATTTTCATAACTTTCCTTAATGCCAAATGACTACGGTGCTACTAGTAAGTACTATGCAGCTCAAAAGAATGCCCATCTTTATCATCATTATATGTGGCTTGTTATGATGTAAAGTTAAAATAAATTGCCATTCAAGCTCACATTCTACATGCACACAATCTTATTCTCACTGTGTGTCCACAGGGTCTTTTTTTGCTGTTTGTAGTACAAACCAGATGTTTGACAGCTCAACCTCTGGAGGTGACCTGTACCTGGAGCAGGGAGACATAGCCCAGTTTGAGCCTCCCTTCCTGGGCTCAGGGTGGACTGTCCGCTGCCTTGCTAATGGAGCCAGAGGCACTGCACCCAAACCTGCTCTTGAGCCAATCAACCCTTTTCATCAGTGAGTTACATTATCCATGGACTTACTTATACAAGTGATTGTGACTCATCTCACTATACTGTGACCATGCAGTATAAGACTGAATGAGTTTATATACTGTGGTCATGATCCCATTTTTCTACAGATGGTTTCTCAAATCTGGTGCAGAGAGTATTTTAGTTGGTGATGGTAAACCTGCCTGTGACTTCCCTCTGCAGTTTGGTAAGTGTAGTAGGGAATTCAGATTATCAACATGTAAAAATGACAGAAAAGTATTTGAATTATGACTTTATATATCCTATATTGATGACTTATGGAAGGTTCTTAATTCAGTGCTTACAGATGGAAAGATCTGACCTCTGAATGTACCTCTATTACAGGACGTTGTGGGATTTGTAATTTACATAACATTTATATGACATAACATTTTATTCTCCTATTCTTTCACCTCCGTTTAGCCAGAGGAACCTGTGTGGCCACAATGGCATATGATGCTGAGGGCCCAGATGAGCTGAGTGTGGCACCAGCTGAACGCATCATCATTGAGGGTCTTCTGGTGTCTTGTTTTGATTGGTTCACAGGAAGGAAGGAATCCACAGGAGAAGTGGGTCTAGTCAAGACAAGTCTGGTGAAACCATCCACTGATACTTGCAAGTGAGTGTATCACCAATTGGTTAGCCATTTTAACAAATCAAACAATCAACGAGTTATTTTACAGCTGAGTAGCCATATGAATATACTACATTTTGTTCTAATCTCTGTCATCCTTCCAGCTCAGCCGATATTTTTTTGGATGGAGAAAAATCGACATTTTTCAGTTTGCAAGAGGATAAAGTCACAAAGAAAACAATTACCTTATTGAAGAAGACATCTCAAAATGACACTGGTCATAACTACAAACTGGGTGAGACATAAAGGATTCAGTTCATACAGAATTACACAGATTCCCCATCTCCATTTTTTCTGTGAATGTATTGAGGTTATGGGTAATGTGTGATGTAATTTAATATATGCATTTGTCGGCTGCTTATCAAAATAAAGATCTAATTTAATGTTTTTTAGATCGAACCAAACAATCCTATGTATGTCTACTGAAATGTCATGTGCCGTGTTTACCAAAATTACAAGTCAACCAAACTAAATGAAAAAATATGTTGTCATTGCTCGTAAAAGCAACCAAAATAAGCATACACATTGAATTTTAACCTAGTAACATGTTTTACTATACTACTACCAAACTCCTGGAGAGGGATTTGACTGTCCTTTTCCAAAGTTTCCCTGGGTGAGAGCTGCAGGCGGGTGTGGGTATACTCACAGGGGAACGTATGGTGGAGGCCCCGGTCTTCATCTCCTATCCCCGGAAGAATTTCTAATGCATTCTGGAGGAGGTTGGGGACCCTGAATCTGGGTGGACCATGTTCCAAAAGCCTCCATTGTACAGGGAGCTGCAAGGACTGTGAATGTATTTTCAAGGACATACATCAAATAGTAGATAAGCTATTAAACTGGATCAGTAAAAACCTTGACCTATTCATGTTCTAGATGAAAAGTCGGGATCGCCTGAAATCATTAGGATTCATTGTATGGCATCATGGATTTCTGTGTGAAATTAGTTTAGGAGTTGTTGAAATGGTTAACTTAAAACCTTTGTAGTCATGGTTTAAAAAGACACTGTTTTCGGATGCCTATACAAGTTTCCTTTGCTAGACATGTTGATCCAACAGTCTACTCCATGTACTTCCTGTAAGGTTTTGCTTTTTTGTTACAATGTCACACTACTTCTTCCTTTGTGCCTAGTCAAACATTAACAGAACTAGAGGCCACTAGAGGTCTTCTCAGGCAAACACATGGCTGACACTGTCTTTTTTCTTGTGAGGGCAGTCTTAAAAAACAGTGTTCACACATGCATTAGAACATCATTTTTTATCAATATCAATCACTTTCTTGTACTTTCTGTTTTTCAATTTCAGATGTGATCAGTTACCAAGACTTTGAAAAGAAAAAATCACGTACGTTTTGCCACCTAAATGTCAAGTTCTTCATTCATTCTCCTGTGTATGTGACATAATGTTTATCTTGCATTATTCTTTTGCAGTCAGCTCTTCAAGCAAAGTTGATACTAAGCGGTCTGACCTGAAGAGAGATATTCAGATGATTCTTGATCAAAGAAAAGACTCAGATTCCGTTTTCACCATGAACGGGACTCTAGACGACTCGGTCTTGGCTACAGAGGCAAAAAACCCAAGCCTTCCCTGTTTCACAGTTCACCCAGTCATAGAAGGAAACGACAACACTGAGAACTTCATTCCCCTTTTCTCTTTTTTGGAGGGCCAAGACTATAAAGCAGAGTTTGGCATCTTGTATGGACTGAGTTCTGAAATCCTTGCCTCCTCCACCTTCACTGGCCACTCTGAAGAGGATGAGCTGATTGCCTTCCTGGGTGTTGCTCGGGAAACAGCCAGGAAGAAACGACTCTTTTGGTCACAGACTCGTTTGTGCTTTCTGTTGGGTAAGCTCTGTGCTGGGAGGTCAAAATTCAGCCAGGCACGGGTTTACTTTGAGGAAGCCCTCAGTGTGCCACAAGAAGGCTTAATGGACGTCAGGCTGGTGGCCAGTATCTACTCCAATCTGGCTGCCATATATCTTTTGCAGAAAAATACTCAAAGTTTCTTTGTTCTGACAGAGCGACTTGTTGCCTTGCTATTAGGAATCCCAGACTGCCTGGAAAGCCTGGAGGATAATTTTGCTCTTAAATACATCCTCAAAAAAGCTATTCTTTCTCACAACAAAATGGCAGAGGCCCGGGCTTGTCACCTATTAGCGAAGCACCACTGGGCTCGTGCTGAGGGGGTTCAAGCTGTTCCTTATCTTGAGAGACTACTTGTTCTTTGTGCTGGAGCTCAAGGAACTTGGAGTATCTCTCCTAGTCATGGATACTTGACCCTAGGAAAGCTATACAGTGAACTCCGACTACCCCACCTTAGTGTCACTTCAGCCAGGAAAGCTTCTCTGCAGCCATCTACGCTGACTGACTGCCTTAGCAGCATTGTACTAGCTTTGAACAGCCTCAGCAGACTGTATGGGATCACAGAACAGGGAGCTGCTGCCTCACCTCAAATGGCTCCATATTTACACCAAGCCCTCAGTTTTACCCAAGTCCAAGGAGGAGCATGTGACCAACATCATGTTTTGCACTATCAGCTGACAGTTTCTCTCTGCCAAATCTTTTGCAAACACAGCATGGTTGGACAGGCTATCTGCCGTATGCATACTTTCATCAACAGCAACCCACTTTCACAGCAACTCACCATTTGTATCCCAGAAAGAAAGAGTGTCCTGATCTGGCTGGCATGGCTTCACATTGACAACAATGAGCCAGATGTTGCTTTGGATATCCTGGACTCTGTCCTAGCTTCCATGCCTGAACACTGCACGATCCCTCTGGAAGGTCTGTGGGTTTTTCTATTTTTATGCATTCAAAAATTACAGTTTCAGACTACTATAAACAAAGGAAAGGTCATTATGTCGCTGGTGCCAGACTTGGAAGCTCTCACATTACCAGCGGTATTGTAATGGTTAATAGACAGACATTATCAGTCTTAATTCAACAATTCCTTTGCATGCAATTTTCGGTGATCTTATTCAATATTTATACTCACTGGAACTTCCAAATAACGTTATCTCATATTTTTTTTTCTAATTGTCAAGTTCACTTTTAAATGTTTTAAACAAGTTTTTAAAAGCCATAATATCTACCTTTGTTTTGCTGTAGCTCAAGTTAAGTTTATAGCACTATTAATTGTCAGAGAAGGTTTGCAAAGTTTCATTTGAAAACTAAACTAAATAGCTTTTAGTAGTCCAGCCACTAATTGTAAAGCAGCCTGTATAAAAATAAAAGAAAGAGGGATTGAAGAATAGCAATCCTTGAGCTGTGTTTCTTCATTATGTAGAGAGCAAAGGTCATACAACATATGTACATTTTGGCCATGTATCTTCAATAATCTAAAATAGAACTAGTGCCAAAATCTGGCAGCAACAATGTTGTTATGATAGATCATGTCCCTTCTTTTTTATTGTATCATTGATATTTTTCAGGGACAGAAACTAAAAAGAAGAGTTAATGGGTTCAGAATTGATTTTGTTACAGTATTATAGGGTTATATATAGGAGAACCCAAGACACTCGTTTTTCTCAGTCATGCCAATTTTATATGCAGTTTTCTTAGCTTAGCTTTCTTGGCGACCAACATTGTTTTATGGATATAAGGCTGAACAAAACTAAGTTACAGACATGTGATGCGGAGAAGAGGTTTTGAACCTGACACAGGGATGTATAACAGAAGATAGTTTCTTCTGTAAGGTGAGACAGTTGGAGATTCATATCAGAGCAACTAGTGCTTGGCAGTGTACTGGTTCATACCGAATACCGGTGTATATTTTCGTTATGATATTAATTTTTTAATATACTGCCATACCGCTGTATTACACAACGTTCAGAACGCTGCGCCATGGGACACTGTTTCAGACCGGACCCTTTTCAATGTTGCGCTTCTAAACCAGCATGATGCGATGACCAGGCGTAATGGGGGTAAACAGTAGTGCTCTGGTGTTATGTTACGGTGAAGATTGATAGGATAGACATTGCAGTTCATCACTTCATCCGCAGACGTCAAGATAAGCTACTGGAAAGCTGCTGAGATCCTGGAGTTGCTAGCTCTCCTCGGTCCCTGTAGCGGTCTGCTTGTTAGCTGCTAATGCTCGCTACTTTCAAATTAAAAGCCCCCCGCTAGGAACCCTGTTCTAAATTCCTATGGCGTGCAACATAAAGCTCTTATTTTGAAGACAAATTCGACATGCTTCCTGTAAGCTGTCTGTTGCTTGAGGCAGCTAATAGTGTGGGCGAGGCGCTCCGCCGCACGCATCCTTGGATAGTGGGAGTTTTCGGCGTGTGTTTGACTGAGGAGGCGAGAATATGGGCCACGGGTCTATAATTAAGTAAATCTATGAAGTGTTGCCACATTTCTTCCGATGCATATGTTGTATGTCACTGTTCACGCGCAACTTTGTGCCTCACGTCATGTCACATGTTTACGCCGACCTCAGTGGCGCTTTTTGGGAAGAAGGAATGAGAAACTGGTTGAGAGAGGAAAATTACACCTCCCTTATACCTTTACCTTGCAGCAAATGTGCCACCTTCTTAATCTAAAAGGGGCTAGTAATTCCTCTCTCAACCAGTAGAAAATGCTGTGAACACCTGATTATGCATGGGAAAAAAATACTGTCATATACCATGAAACCGTAGGAATTTTTAAAAATACCGTGATATACATTTGTGGTCATACTGCCCAGCACTAAGAGCAACAGTGGGAAAACGGGGTTACAGTGGTGAGTTAATAGCCAAGAACAGTGATGTCATCTTCCATCATGGTGTTTCACTCTAGGATGTTAACACAGTTTAGGTAACCTACAAACTTTAGCTTGCTATGCTAATCTGAATCACATATGTATAAGAAGCTCAAGTCCCTCATTAATATAGCAAAACGTGCATGCAGATGCCTCCATTATCCAGACTGAAAGGAGGAAGAAATTAAATAGTGGTCTGCCCATTCACCACTACAATAAATGCGCAGGGTTCACATCTTTCACAGTGACATATTTATCTAGTCGTCTTTGATAGTTTCCTTGAAAGGAATTTAAACTCCTTGAATTTCATTTCTTGAGCTACATGAACTAATGTGGGAAACTAGTCCAAGTCCAATTTGGGGAATCCTGTTTGCATCTCCATTACATTTAGATAACCTAAGGACTGTTGCAAATAGGCTATTAACATGTAACAGAATCACAAATTATGTTAAGTTGTGTTGTTTGACATGCAGATTTCACACATGATGACACTGGAGTCATGCCTTGTTTTGTTTTATTATTAACTGTTGTACAATAAAAGAGACTTGCAAAAAAATAAAGGACACTGGAAACTCCAAATCACATGTAACTTAGCTCCACTGCGAGTGAGTGTTTCAGCATTATTCATTTTTGCTTTGATGAGCAACTATATTCCTACATTGTAATATACATAAGCTTTGTTTGTTTTGTTCACTGACTATAGCTAGCTAGTGAACTAACTAGCAGGCAAACTAAGAATAATACTAATGTCAAACATTGCTCTCTATGACTTTTCTATGAAATTAGGACATAAGTTGATTTTACAGAGCCACTTCATGGTTCAACATCCAACCAAAGCTTAGAAATTAGTGCTAATATTTTCTTGTTATTCTGATTTTCACTAATGCAGACTGCAATCACACATTTTACTTGAACTGAAGACACTGTCTACTTTTTAATGATGAAAACATATGATTGATTGAAAAACATACTTTGTAACTGTGAAACTAAATGTGTTAAATGTAACCCAAAGGTGTGGTCCTGAACATGCGAGGTGTGGCACTTCGATGCATTGGTGACCTCCGGAGGGCAGCGGAGAGCTACCAGGCTGCTGTTGACATATGCCAAGAATATGAGGACATGGCAAACTGGGCTGTAGCTCAGGCTAACCAAGGTAATATAAAATATGCTCATTAACAGATGATTCTTCCAGTAGACTTCAGCTCAGAGATGACTCTGTAATTCATTATTATGAAGGGCTATTATGTCTGAAGGCTGGAGCTAAAGGACTAGCAGAGAGTCACCTTACTGAGGCTGTGCAACTCTTCTCTGAGCTGGATGAAGGTCATGAGGCAGACTTCATTACAGTGCTGCTGAAGCTGGGACAACACTATGTGAAGCAGCACCAGCTGCACTATGGAAAGGCATGCTATGAATGGGCCCTGCTGTTGGCTATAAATTCCAACCTGTTTGACTGTAAGTATGTTAGTCACACAGATGGCTGTTTGTTGCTGGAGTTTTCTTTTTAGGTTTGCTTTTCATTTACTTAATTGGGCTATCACTCATTTCCAGGCCAGCTTACTGTAACCAGACACCTTTGTAATCTGTATGGGTGTGATAGTCCAGACCAGGCCCAGTGTATTATTTACAACAAATACCTGGTCAAGCTGCTGAGATGCACAGGAGACAGAGAACAGGAGGGAGATGCGCTGAAAGCCATCAGCCAGCTCTACCTCAATCTGGGCACAGAAAGGTGTGTATGGGGGGCTGGAAAATGTACAATATAACTTTAGCTTATGTTCTTATTTGGTTCTTTCAGGAATGGCCTTTCCAATAAAAGAAATACAATTTTTATGTTATTATTTAGAGCAGGATATACACAATCAATTATAAGCATGTGTTGAATGGGCTTATAGCTTCTTCTGAAGTGGGAAAAATACATTTATGAACCTTTTATTCATAGAGAAATAAACTGATTTTGAATGAATTTTGAAAAATGAAATCACCTTAATTTTACGTTTTAAATAATGAGTGAAGATTAATTCTAAAATTTTGTGACATAGGGTTAACATTATTGAATATTTTCAGGGCGTACCGGGCAGCTCTTGACTACACCAAGAGCAGTTTGGGTATATTCATTGACCTGGGCTTCAGAGAGAAGGAGGCATATGGCTGGCTGCAGGCCGGGAAGATCTACCACCTGCTTGACCAGACTGAACTGGTGGACCTATATGTTCAGGTCTGACAGTTGCAGCAAAATCTACAAAACTTTTAAAACTCAACTGACATCCGTGTTCCCTGTTTAATTCTAATTCAAACTAAAACCCCATCTGTGGTCCTGATAAATCCTGTAATAGTTCAAAATAGTGTATATTTCTGCAATGAATGACTTGAGACTTAACTTGGACTTTGAAGTTCAAGGCTTGTGGCTTGAACTGACTTGGCTTGAGACAAGAGTCGATTGACTTTTCTTTCTTTTCTTGGCTTTATTTATAAAAAAGCCTCTTTTCATATTGAACTGAGGACTGAGGTCAGATTGTATGACATCAGCCTGAAAATCACAGGACTTTTGTGAGAAAAGAAGTCAGGTGTATGAATTTGAAAGATGTGTAAGCCTCCTTTCATTTTGATCAGAGGGGGAACAGTATCTGACAGTAGTATTCCAAGCTGTCAGGATGCATTCCCCCTGTTTTAAATGGTCAATTTGAATGATATCAGTCTGAAAATCACAGGACTTATCTGTTGTGGGGAAAGAAGTCAGGAGTGCAGCCGAGCTACGTAGCTTTTTGGTAATTCTAGCTTGTTAGCTTGTATGCTAACTCCGGTGTTTAACTTTGTCTTTATGGCTACTGGTTAGCAAAAGTGTCTTTAAAGTGACCAGGCAGTTATAATGTTAGTTTGTGTTTAGTAGACTCTGAAGTGGCTGAATTGGTTTAGAGAAATAACATTATGCTTTGGAAGGGCAGCATGGCCAGAATGTTGCACCACAGGTAATGATTACCTAGTAACTCCATCTACTGCAATGTGAGGAATGTTAGCTGTGTCCCAATTCAGGGGCTGCATCCTTTGAAGGACACATTTGAAGGCCAATTACATCACAACGCTGTGCAAAGGCTGTCCCAATTCGAAGGCTCCTTCAAATTCACCCCACAAATGCAAGATATGTGAAGTCACATCAGCCCCGGCATCAGGGGGTCAGTTAGGGGGGCAATGTCCCCCCATCCGTGCCTCCTTGCCCTCCCACTGGCTGTCAGAGGGGTAATGATTTTTTTTTTCCTGCTGAATTTTTTTTTGGGAGGAATCATAATTTGTTTTGTGTGTCACATCGTATTAATTCATATTCAGTTGACTGAAAACAGTAAAATTTAAAAAAATTTTAATATACGTCTCGTGTCACGTAACGCATGCATGCCGACGTCTGTTTACGTTCGGAAACGGATATCACGAAAAAAACGAATATCACAAACAGTGGATATAAGGAAATTCTTCTGACCACCGCCACCACAAACTAAAACTAAAACTGCAGGAGCGACAGCTGAGCAGGAGAACTGTATCCCCGTGGTGGAGAAGGGGCTGGAGGAGCTAACAGCTAGTGAGCATCCACAGCTAGCTAGCGGTAGCAACACAGAGGCACAAGTCCCCCCAGCGGAGCCGGAGCATGCCGATTATAGCGCCAATCCCAGCTGCAGCGGGCTCTCCCGAACACAAGGCCATGTTCACAGAGGTCCTCCAGATGATTGAGGTGAGGACAAGCCCGATCAGATCATTTTGACGAAGTTTCCCTCTCGCCTTTTCAATGGTCAGAAATGCTCATTTGTTGCCATGTGGTACAACCATAGAGACTGGTTAGAATACAGTGTTAAAGCTGACGCTGCATTTTGTTTTGCATGTCAAAAATTTGGGACTGTAGATTCTGTGTTCATGAAAACTGGCTATTGTGACTGGAAACACGCAGCAGAGAGAGGACTGCACAATCATGAAGAGTGTAAAGAACACATGGAAAGTGTGGCAAAGTGACAAGAGAGAGTGAAGAGGGCTGATTCAGGACAGGAGATTTCTACCCTTGTGAATGAAGGCCAACTAGCCAGAAATTGGTGCTATTATCAACATGTATCAACAGTTCCTGGCCATAAACCGATTGCCTCTCAGGGGGAGTGTGGAAGCATTTAATTCTCAATGTGATGCAAGCTTTGGACTTTTTTGTCATTGTTTAAGTACTCTGTGAGAAAAGACCCAGAGCTTGAGAAGCCACTGCAAACAATCCCACAAAATGCCAGATATACATCACATGACATAAAAAATGAACTAAGATAATGAGTGATATTTTAACTGAAGAAATTGTACATGAAGTCAGTGATTCAAGGTTTACCATTAAAGTTGATGGCACCCAAGACCCGAGGCTGTGAAAACATTTCCATCATGATCCGCTTTGTAGCAGAAGATTTGGAAGTTAGGGAGCGTTTACTAACTATTGCTACTGCATCTGTGGGAGATGCCAAAACTCTTGCAAACACTATAATTACAGAGCTGCACAGAGTTGGTTAAGTACATCTAAAATTCTGAGTCAGGTGTATGACGGAGCATCTGTCATCTGACAGGCTTGCCAGAGAGATACCCTGTGTCCATAGGCACATAAGTCACTCAGGAATCATCAGCTCCACCTAGTGGTGATAAATGCAATGTCGAGTGAGGGAGCAATAGAGGACTTTTTGGAGTTTGTGGGTCTCTCTACAAATTCATTCAGAAACCCACTGTTGCAGTCCACTATAAAGGAGACACACTCAAATGTCTGCTCGAACAGCGCTGGACTGGCCATCTAGCTACTGTCACAGTTGTGCTCAAGTCATTTGATGACATTTTCTCTCTCTTGTCAGAGATTAACAGCTGTCGTGCCTTTGGAACTGACTTACGAATTGAAAAGGTTAGTGAAAAGTGCATCTGCACTTTTCACTAACCTTTAGAAGTGCATCTGCACTGCAGTTTAGAAGTGCATCTGCACTTTTCACTAACCGCATCCCAGAGAGCAAATCCATTTGTTCTGACTGAAGCATTTGAATGTGTTGAATGTGTTGCACAACTGAAGCTCTCAGAAAGTGAGTTTAACAACATCATGGGACAGTGTAAAGAGACAGAAAGTCTGCAAAAGAGGAAGAGGACGGTTAACAAAAGTCTCCAAGGTTGAAGAGACTATTGGCCAGCAGCAGGGTGATACTGATGAGGGTGACACTGAACTGCGGAGATTATTCCACAGCACCCTGGACATGGTGGGGGAAGAAATAAGCAAGTGTTTCAGTGAACGCAACAGTGAGCTAATGACCGCACTTCAATCTCTGGACCCAAACAGTGAAACTTTCCTTGATGTCAAACATGTAAAGCCCATTCTGACTTCATCAAGCACTGAAATCATTGAAGCAGAGTTTGTGGTTGCTTGCCACTTCCTCAAAACAAACATGACCGCCGACAATGAAACCTGGAAAATATCACAGATTATCAAGACATTCCACAGCGCACTGGAGGCTATGCCAAGTGTGATGACGGCCTTTAAACATGCTCTGACGTTCCGGTGTAATTTTAATCCATGGTCTAACACACCTTGACACGAGTATGACCCCCCCTTGAGAGATAAAGTTTGCAGACCGCTAGCTTGTGTAGTTTTAGAATCCTCAGAAATGACCGCACAACAACAATACACTGCAGTAAATGGGTCCAAGTATAAATCGCCATCAAAAAGCCACAAATAATGCTCAGAACAGCTCCAAACTTCAGCAACATTAGAAACAGGGTCCCAGCACATATTTCGAGGCATCAGACATTTGATATCGTTGCCGGCTTTGTCGCAAAAAATCAACAAAACTCACCATCCGAGAAACCTCCTTGTTGTGGGGAAGCCCTGTGAGTCGATTACCGAGTGCAGTCGAGTCCCCTCAGTAAGGATATTCACTGAGCTGCTGAACTCTACTGCACTTGGTAATCAACTCACAGGACTTCCCCACAATGAGCCTGCAGCTAGAGAGGTGAGTTTTTTCAATAAATTTGGCAACGATATCAAATGTTTGATGCCTTGAAATATGTGCTGGGATTGATTGATGTCAAAGTTTGACATCATGTTGATTTATGTTTTTGACCAAATCTGGATTCAATTTTGATATCATCTTGATGCCCACCCTGGGGGGGTGCAGACACTCTCACAGGGGGGTGCGAGTAGGCTTCAGGATGGGAGGAAAAAATAATCTGAAAGAAAAAAAAAAGAAAATCACGATTCCCCCCGATGTCGAAATGCAGGTGGTTGGACTATTATAACACGCAAACAAATCATCCTCCTGGCGACTTTTTTTTTTGTTGTCAAAAACGACTAGCGACAAATCTAGCTACTTTTACTGGTGTTGTTGGAGACTTTTGTGGTGTTTGGAGACTCTGACTTGAAAGCATGTATCACTCTGCAGTCACTGTGCTCAACGAGCAGCGGGAGCTGCCGTGAGTCCCTCCCCCGTCCAAAAGCACTCACAGGCGGTCAGTCTGTCAGTAGCCTCGCGCAGCAGTCCCAGCCTGCAGTCAGAGCAGAGAGGAGACACACACCACTCCGCGTCCAGGCTGCAAATGAATTGTGGATGCACATGGCCGCTGACGTTCCCGCCCTGGCTTACAGAGCAGGGTGTAAATGTACCGTATATTGCCAAATAATAGCCGGGTTTCAATTAACTGCAGGGTCCCCTTTAAATGCCAGGTGCACGTGTATATTTTGATAAATAACCGCCGGTTCCGAATAAATGCTGAGTCTAATTTATTTTTTTTAATCAAGGAAGAAGATGTGACCACTGACACTGCATGTTTCCCTTCTTCGCCTTTTTCCCGTATTGTTCTTGCTTTCTGTCAGTCAGTATTACATTGATGGTCGCCATGGCTCCGGTGCAGCAAAAAAAATAAAAAGGACGACTTGAAATTCAAACAGTCTGTCGTAAGATATGCAGAGGAAAACGTGGGAGAAGCAGCCGCTAGGCGTTTCTCTGTCGACAAGAAGAGAGTGAGAGATTGATGAAAAATCAAACTGAGCATCAGCGTCTGTCCGAGGAGGACAGCAATAGGGCCAGGCTGCCTGGTGGAGCCAAAATGATCAGGGAGATGGCCAAACAAATGTACGCCACCAGGAGTGACAGCAGAGATGAGGAGTTTGCCGCGAGTGCTGGTTGGATAAATCATTTCCTCAGCCACAACAACTTTACTTGCAGAAGACAAATATTGCCCAGAAGGATGCCAGAGAATTCACAGAGAAGCTGGAATTTTCATCCCGGATTTTTGTGAGGAAGGTCACAGAGGTCTGTTAAGTATTTGAAACAAATAAACACTATTATTTGGTATTTTACAGAATGATAACTCTCCCGGCCCAGGGAGAGAGACGCATCACAGTGCCCAGCTGCAGACACAGGGGAGAGGTGACGAGAGGCGACTCATCATGAATGACAAGCATCAAGGCCACTCAGCAGCCGTTTTTAGACAGAGCACCAAGCCGCCAATTTGCCCGTCCTTTTGGCGGCTCGGTCTGCGGTTTTAGACAGAGGCCAGCAAATTGGGGGTCTGTTTTGGTCCGCCAATTTTCCGCCTCGGAGGGTACACTTATTTCCGGCTCACTTGCTATCTAAAAATGAGGCCAAAATGTGCCGGCCTCTGCGTGAGGTGGGCAGAGGTGTCAATGACCTGCACTGTTGTGCGACCCACAGCAGTCAGTCCATCACTTCATCCTCCATCTGCAATGCACCATCTTTGGGGGGGGGCAGCTTGCAAAAGGTTGAGAACCCCTGCTCTAGGTCAAATATTTTTCACTTTTGTGGGCCTGGGCAGAAGAATCTGTGATGTAAGGTTAAGGGAGGGAACACCTGGTGACGCAACCAGGAAATACTCCGAAGGCTCGGCCATCCCTTTAACAAGGTTGACGCGGCCTGTAAAGGTCTCTGCAAAGGAGTTGCCTTTGAAGGTCGCAAAGGCCACGTCCTTCGAAGGATGCAGCCCCTGAATTGGGACATGACCACTGTTTGTTTCTCTGGATATCTTGTCATTGTAATTTAGTTGTATTGATCAGAAATAAAATAATCTAGGCTTAGTTTGTTGTTGTTTTTTTGAATGAGCCATCTTGGTTATCTGGCGTCCTCTGTTACCATCGTTACAAGCCTGCTCGTGCACAGCAGGCACGTAGGCAGGCTGCAGTGCCGCAAGAGGAAGAAGGAGGGACCTGGGAGCTGTGCTCATTCAAATTTTCTGTGTTAAAAAGCAAAGCTAAAGCAGCAGAGCAGTAAGTATGTTATGATTCTGTCCTTTTACTGATGAGCATTGTATTGAAATTGCTGTATGAGCAGTAATATATTCTATTCGAAGATGAACAGAGGCCTTTGCATTTGTAATTTTACTTTGTGCTTCCAGAAAAACTAAAACCAAAATAAAAAGTTTTATAGAAATTATAACATTTATATTTGTATTTATTTTATTTCATCGTCAGGTAGCTCAGGATGTTGCCATAAGCACAGGAGACACCAAGTTCCTCCTTAAACTTCTCGAGGCAGCAGGGGACATTTTCTTCAACAACTGCCAGGACCGGGACAAGGCTATCACATTCTACAGGGTACAATGTGAATGAAATCAGTCCATAAAAATATCTTAAGATATTTCTGATTACGTCTTACACTTACTACTTTAATCATAGCATGGCCTCATCACAGAGCATAACTTATCTTTATCTCATTTAGTTCCGATTCAGGTCCTCCCTTGTGCTTTAGAAAAAACATTATTCATGATTATTATATCTTTTCCTCCTGCCTGAATTTGTAGTTCCAAGTTCCACAGTGTAATCAACTGGAGTTATCCTTTACGCTTTTTATAATTTCCTGCATATCTCTGTTTATTCCACTATGTAGGACCATGCTCTGCCTATTGCAGAGAAGAGCAGCTGTGTGCATACCAGGCTGAGGTTGTGTAATAAGCTGACTGAACTTATGCACAACCTCAAGTTGTATGAGGAAGCTGTGGAGTTTGCTCTGACTGCACTGGACATCAGCATCACTCTAGGTATGGAAAACCTGCGACACAAAGTTTAGCTTTGAATTGTAATTCATGGTTGTATTTGCCCTTGAATGTTTATATTTGTCCTTTTCAAAGCAAGACATGGCTCAGTTACTGACATGGGACATAATTCATGAAGATCTGCACACTGATCAGTATTAGATTGAAAGACCTACTTTGAAGTATTAATGAATGAATGATTTTATGTGTCAGCTGAGCCACATTGTTTTGCCACATCCAACTGTTTGGTAAACATAGCCCTAAAAAAGAAACTTGATACGTTGTATAATATGGTTTAAATCTGTTTTATGGTCAGTAGGTTAGGCAGTTTTCTGCTTTGGGCAGTGTTCTAGAAATTCTGGGGACCTGCCATTCATGTGGATGCCAAGTTGGTGCTGAAAGATTGGCAGCCAGTTACAGCGGCTCTGTCTTTTACTTTGTCTTTATCATGTTTTTAGTCTGTTAAGATTTTTTCTTTAATTTTTGTTTCTGCTATGTTGACCCAACCTGTCAGTGGGGACCCATGGATGGTCAGTTCGTAACATTAGCAGTCTGCATACAGCTATTTATTGGACTTTAGGTTGGTCTCCCTACTTGCTCAAATCACAGCCTGGTCCATCTGCCACCTGACTAAATACCTGTGGTGAATATAAATCTGCTGCATGTCACTGAAGGTTTGGTCTGAGGAGGAAAGAGAGAGATTGAGAGACTGCTTTGACACCACAGACTGGAAAGCACTCTGCAGCCCACGTGGGGAGGACATCAACAGCCAGACCGACTGATCACAGATTACACACATTTCTGTGTGGAGAACACTGTGCCTGTCTGGAAGGCAGTGTTCAGTGTTCTAACAACTGGGAATTAACTGGGATTAAAACCCTACTGGATGAAAAGAAGAGGGTGTTTTCAGATCAGGTGAGAAAGAGGAACTGAGGAAAGTCTAGAAGGATCTCAGGCAGGAAATAAGGAAGGGGAAAAACAGCTGCATAAGAAACAGAAGCAGTAGCTGGAACAGATCAACACCAGGGATGTCTGCGGAGGAATGAATAAGATATCTGGAAAAGGTGGAGGGAGAGACCAAGACAGTGGAGACTAGGACTAGGCAAATACTCTTAATAACTTTTTTTGCCATCAATCTGTCTGGAGTCTGGAGCCTGAGTCTTGAGAGAGTCCCTGTCCTGTGGAAGACTTCCTGTGTGGTCCCACTTCCAAAGTCTGCGCACCCCAAGGAGCCTGGCCACTTCCACACTGTCACCTTAACTTCTCACCTTAAGAAGATCATAGAGAGTATTGTTTTCAGGCACATATGTCCCTAGGTGAGCACAACGCTGGACCCCTTCAGTTTGCTTACCGTCCGAAAATTGTCACCTCCAAAATTCTCAGATGGTACAACCATTGTTGGATGTGTGTCTGAAGGGAACAACAGGAATATAAGGGGGTCATCAGCAATTTTGTTAAGTGGTATGAATGAAACCACCTGAATGATAAATTCCAGTAAAACAAAGGAGATGGTGATCAACTTCTAGTGGAAGGCACCACAGATCACACGAGTGAACATCCAGGGTTTGAACATAGAGATGACGAAAATATTAAGGGTTCAACCTTTTGAGAGCACGAATGCGCTCTACAGATTGAATGGAAGTCCATAGAATAGATTATAAATACCAGCAGCACTTTACAGCTTCTTTGAGCAGTATCATGTAATTATCTACAGAAAACTTTGTGAGAGCTTTTTATTAGCGGTTATTACTAGGCAATATGTATGTATCTAACAGGGTAAAATAATGGGCAAAAATTAAGGCAAATAATAGGGAAACACATTTAAAGATAGCTGTGATAGGATAGTCGTATTTTAAGTAAAAATTTGGTAACCAGCTTACAGTAAATTATTACCACAATACTGATATCATTAATAGGGTTATAACCTGATGACATCATAGGGTGATGTTTTTAAATACTATAGGCTACTATCAGGATTTTCACCTTCAAAATTCCTCTTCCATTTTGTTCCAAACATTTCCCTTTGTTATAAGGCAATACTGTACATATGATGTTTAACCCCGTGACTTTCTACCTGGAACATGTGTGGGAGTTCTGTGTAATGACCACAAATTAGGGCTCCAAAATGCTAAACTCCCAGTTGCTATTTCATTTGATTTTACAAATCCAGGTGAGCATCTTAATGAACGTGTGGTTTACCACCGTCTGGCTTCTCTGTACCACTGTCTGGACCAGTATGAACTGGCGGAACACTATTACCTGAAGACCCTGACTGTCTGCCCAACACCTCTGCTGTTTGATGAGGAAACACTGTACTATGTCAGGGTGTACCAGACACTGGGGGACATAATGTTCTATAATCTGAAGGTAAGGGATTAAATTCTCAACAGGGCATGGTGGGTTTTTTTTTTTTTTTTTTAATTAAATTATGTTATAACTTAAGTCAATCATGTGTAGTGAAATAAAGTCCCAAATATCTTTAGTTTTTCTTGACCATCTTGAATTTTGGATTCTTGTCAGTACACATCGTCATTTATTATTTCCACTTAGTATGGAGTGCTATTGGAGGAATCATCATCTAAATCTAGATCCTGAGTCACACCTCCTGGTCCCAAACAGTCTATGTTTGTACTTTCTAATGGTTCAGGAACTATCAGGGAGAACTGAACTCATGGCTGCTTCAACATGCATACAGCATCATTTACATAGTAAAAGAGAATACATAAATTGGACGTAAAGTTTCTAGTTTTGTTCCAAAGTTTAGTAGCTCTGTAGTAATCCAGACTAATAGGAATACACATTTTAGCAGAAAGAGCTGAATCCTTAAAGTGATATTCTTGCGTAAATTTAATCCATGGTCTAACACACCGTGACACAGAGTCAGACCCCCCCCTTGAGAGATGACTACAGTCTATGCCTCCAGCAAGAAACCGAAAAACAAAAAGCCACTCATAGCCACAAATAACGCTCAGAACAGCACCAGACTTCAGCAACAGTACAAATAGGGTCCCAGCACATAGCTCGAGGCATCAAACATCTGCTAGCTTTGCCAGATTTCTATTGAAAAGGCAACACAGCTCACCACTCTCCTGCAGCAGCTTGGTCATTGTAGGGAAACCCGATGAGTCGATTACCGAGTGCAGTAGAGTTCCGCTGGATGAAAGTGTATGATTATTACTCCATGAAAATGAAAAGCTCAGATCAAAGTTCATATGTGTCCTGTCTACCAGTTTATAACAGTTATTATCGAGAGCTGACAGGGAAAAGAATGGAACTGGGCATTTCTAACTGCATTCGGTAACTGACTCGTCAGGCTTTCCCGCAACTAGCAAGATGGCTCATTTGGCCCAAGTGGCCTGGCCTAACCCTTCCCCATGTCAGATCTGCCTCGACCAGTAATCCTACTGTTCGCACTTTAACTTTTTTGAAAGGACTGTACATTTTCCTATTATCTTTACAGGACCCATTTGATGCTGCAGGTTACTACCACCTGGCACTTGCTGCATCCATGGATCTGGGCAATAAGAGGTCTCAACTGCAGCTGTGCACCCGCCTCGCCACCATCTACCACAACTTTCTAATAGACCGGGAGCTCTCTCTCATCTTTTACCAGAAGGCAAGAGGATTTGCGGCAGAGCTGAACGTGAGGAGGATAAACATCTCACCAGATCAGCATAATAGCAGCACCTGACATTCCAAAATTAGGGAGGAATGGGAAAGACACTTTGTGCCATGACTGTTCTTTTTGTGGTTCAGAACAATCATGTTTCATTAGAAACCTCGGATTATGATTCCAGCTAAAATTCAACTGATTCCAAAGGACAAAACTATTTTTCAGACATTACTTAGAAGAGATAATCAAGGGCAGGGTTCCAAGGGTGTTTGTTCAAATTATCTATTACATTGTAAAGCTGCATTTCTTATTAATTTCACCAAAAAATCACAGGTTTCTTTACTTCAATCACTTGACCTTTAGAGAATCGTCCATAACCATTATCTTGGCATGGTTGTCCATCATTGTCAGCTTACAATGATATTATGTTCAGGCAGATCAGTTGGTTTTAAGTGATTGGGTATTGAACATCCCTCCCTCAAAGAATCAGTTGGAGTAGAGGCAATGTCAGACAGATGATGGAAACAGTCTGTGATGAGTCTGACAGTTGTTTGAGGTCTGTTAAACATAAAATTTGCAACCTGATGAGCAGATCAGTGCATCAGGCTGTTATGTCCCTTTCTATTGATAACATTTAGACTGTGATTACATAGATAGAGACCAAGGCTTGGTTGAAGGTTATGACACTGTTCAGTGTTGCAAAAGTTGAAGGCCCAATATTTATGGAAGTTTTGCCATTTTGTATTCTCAAAAACAATTCTAATTTATACAATAGGTTTATGTTACTATCAAAGGTTTTAATTATTTCAATGCAACTTCTTAGAAATGAGATCTGATTTGTGAGAGTCTCTGGAGTCTAATCCCGAGATTCCACCAGATACATGTGCAGTGCGTTACGATTCTGATCCAGTTTTGCCCCACCGTTCACCGTCCGGCAAGCCCCACCGATTGCATTTTGAGTCTGCCATGGTCCGCTGTACTGTCAACAGCCAGCGTCGCTAGACCGAGGAGTTCCCGCAATAATCACATAATCACTCGTGCCCGCAGTTATAGGTATGTGTTATGAAAAAAAAAATCCTGACCGAAGGGTTAGTGAAAGAGCTTGTGTTTGTCTCTTTGTTGATATTTGTGTGCTCGTGTCAACATGGAGTATTTTATTTTGAAAAGTAACCAGATGTCATGTTGTTATTTCAGTGCATGACTTCCTGTCTGCTCGGTGCTAAATTCAGCTGAATTGCTCCGTCATGCTCCAGCATCTGCCAAAAATAGAAGTCTTGCGTATTTGTCCTGGAGGACTTCGGACTGCTGGAGCTTGGACGGAACAGATACGGACCTGGTGTGGCAGACCTGGTGGAAGTTAACACATAGACTAGAGTGAAGCCTACCTATCGGCTCTGGTGGCGTGGCGGATACGTAACGCAGCTGACATGTATCTGGTGGAATTGCAGGGTAAGCCAGTGTTTCTATATAGAAGAATGGAACATGACAGATAGCTGTCGGATTTGGTGTCGACCAAATTCCCCAGATCCCAATCAGATTGAGCATCACTGGGATGTGCAGGAACAAGTCCAATCAAGGCAGGCCCCATCCAACTTGCAAGCCACAGGAGTCAAAGGATCTGCTGCCAACATCCTGGTGCCAGACACTACAGACACCCCCAGAGGTCTATTGTCAAATGTCTTAATAGGTCAGAGTGAAGTCTGATCAGCAGTAGGGCATTTTATGGTTTAGTCTGGAGGACCTGATTCAAAGTGTTTATGGTCATATGCACAGTAAAGAAACGTGTTCTCAATCATGCGATGAAATTGTTTCTTTGCTGTCCACAGAATGCCAAAAGTGTAATAAAGAAATATATACATCCAAAATACACAATAAAGTTAAGCACTTTTAAAGCACTTTTACAAATGTGATGAATAGAAAAAACAACAATGATGATAATAATAATAATAATAATAACAATAATAATAATAATAATAATAATAATAATAATAATAATAATAATAATAATAAAATAGTGCAAATCTGAAAACTGTACAGTTATGTATGCACAAAAAATGTAAAATATAAACAGAAGGGACAGTTGTGAGGTAGAATAAACTACTATCTTCTTTTTAGGAGTCTGTTGGCAGTGGGGAAGGGAGTTCTTTAGTTTGGTGGTCTTGGATTTTATACTTCTGTGCCTCCAGCCCACAACAGTCCATGCTGGGGATGGGTGGGGTCTTTTAAGATGGAGGCGGCACTCCTATGGACTCTGCGGTGGTAGATGCTCTGCAGAGAGGGCAGTGGAGGCCTGGTGATCTTCTTTGCAGTCTTTACCACACTCTGTAGGCGTTTGAGGTCAAAAGCAGAAGTACTGCTGTACCAGATGGGGATACAGCCAGTCAAGATGCTCTTAATTATGCAGCCATAGAAGCTGCTGAGGATCTCAGGTGCAACTTCCTCATCCTCCTCAGAAAATACAGCTGCTGTCAGGCCCTCTTTACCAGCTGCATGGTGTTGAATGACCAAGTTAGGTCATCACTGATGTGGACGCCCAGGTATTTGAAGCTCCTCTCTACTTCAAGCTCCCAGATGTACAGTGGCTGATGAGATTTCTTTAGATTTCTTCTTCGTCATGTCCACTATCATCTCCTTTGTCTTCTCCGTGTTGAAGGCGAAGTTGTTGTCCTCACACCATGACACCAGACTGGCCACCTCCCTCCTGTAGGCAACTTCGTCCCCGCCAGTGATGCATCCTATCATTGTGATGTCGTCCACAATCTTTAGGATGGTGCTGTCTTTGTGGGAAGCAACACAGTCGTAGGTGAACAGGGTGTAGAGGATGGGGCTGAGGATGCATCCCTGTGAATGAATATTTACCAAGAGGGGAGATGTCATCAGTGTTTGCTTTGTGAAAAAATTACATCGATTATTATTTTCAATTCAGTTATCAATCTACTGTAAAGACCATGTCAGGAGAGTATGGGAGATTCTCCTTAAAGGAATATCGTCAGAAAGTCATGTGAGGGGCAATTCTCTCTGCCTGAGGTGTTAAAGGAAATAGATAGGAAGACGTTTACTGTCGTTACCAACTGTCGTAAAAGTGTGTGACTCCTACTCTTTTGTTTTTTTAGGTCCCACATTATGCTCATTTCTGCCTCTTGACATGGTTCCTTGATGTCTAATTGGAATGTTAGTTGGAATGCTTTGGTCAAGGATTGAGCACTGCAGTGTTCATTAAACACCAGTTTCACAGCCCTGCTCTTGATGGCCGATTTGAGTGCCTTTCCCTTTACATGCTAATGAGCTACTGCATGTGCCGCCGAAAGACGGTATTTGCGCCGCCCACCTCTTCCTGCCTCGCTGAAGTGAAGAAGGCCTTGTGTGACCATGGCAACGGTTGAGTTTGTGGGACAAATGGCTGCCGGACAACAAACTGTGGTGGAAGAACTTAAAAATCTTCTCTGTAATCTATTGTCACTCACTTACCTTTCATAACTTCTAGGTTACACAAAGACTACAGCAGCTTCCTGAGTCACCATCAAGCATGGTGGACCATCCTGGCCTAGAACCTGTCTGCCTGAATGTATTTTCACTGCAGAATGCACTGAACATTTATCGGACAGACTATGGACCTTTACGTCTGAGGGGAATAGTGCAGTAAGCTTTTAGTCACATAAATACTATTAATTTATTGCAAAAGTGTTATGATGAAATGTACATAACTGCTTCCTCTGTCTTACATTGCTTATAGTTTATCTTGACTATCTTTTACTTGTTAACATGAAAATCACATATCAAATGAAAACATACAGAACAGTTAGTAAAGATGTTCTATTGTAAGAAACATCAGTAAACATGTGTTGTAAACATGTATAACAAATAATAATAATAATAATAATTATTATTATTATTATTATTATTATTATAATTAAAGCTGCAAGCAGCGTTGAACGGGCCCTCGCAGTCCACACACCTTGGGGCATGCTGCCATCAGGGCTTCTACATGCAACACCCTGCGATGAAGAAGCTGTTCCTTTATAATTTGGTGGCCTGCTCCCACTAATATTAAATAATGTATGCTGAAGTCAGAAAAAGCGCATGTACTGCTGCATGATTCCCCGGACAAAGACTGAGTTGATGGTCCATTTCTCGAGCTGGCTGAAGAAAATGTCCACACGAGGAAGGAAGAAGCTCAAAGTATCATCATCCAGTAGCCACACAAACCCTCAAGCTTCCCGCAGAGTGGTAGGCTAAAACTCCCCTGATGAATTCAAGACACTGGATGATGTCACATTCGTGCTCAAACACAGTGTTCACGGCACAGACGTGGAAGTTCCATCTTACTGTGCTTGCTCTGTGTGCCACCACTCTATCAATCACACCGGTTCTCTTGGGAAATCTTGAAAAAAATCCAGAGAATCCAGCCAGATCAGAGAAGAACTGATTAACTAATGGGGTGTGTTGCATGATGAAAGCTAAAAAGTGAGAGGGCTGAGAGAGTTTAAAAAGGAGACCGGTTTTGAAAAAAAATGTAATGTTATCGCCAAAATATTTATATTTTGAGTTACAGGAGACATTGCTGAAATCTGTGACGTCATGTTTTATTTCTGGAGAGTGAAAAATCATGGCGGCAGACTGAAAGACAAAACAAGTACTGTCTGCTCTCCTCCAGAAACCTAGGCTCAAAATTAACATTACGGCTTATGGGGGAGCTGCTGGAGTGCTTGACGCTCTAGGACGTCTACAGCCAAACATGTAAGTGCTACATCTGAAATAGGACCATCAGCTGAAAGCCAACAACATGTCCTACATTTCTATGTATATAGTGTCTATGTGAAGTAAAATATGTGGGATCCAAATCAAGCTGAAGAGAATTTTTTCTTCAGTTCTTCCAGCTGCTCTACACTCTAGTGATGATGTCACGCAATACACACCCATTATAAAATCACAAGACGGCCTAAAAATCCTTAATCCTTAGTTTCATGTCATTTGGACACACCATTGTGGAGATATCCAACACTTCCTGTTTGGAAGGAAGCAGGAAGTTGTTTGATAACTTGAGTATTGTTTGGCCTAACAAAATTCTTTTAATAACTTTTTGTCAGGAGGGTCCACAGATGCTGTGTGCCAAGTTTCGTGCAAATCGGTGAAATGGCCTGGAACGAGTTCAAAAAAGTAGGTTTTCGACATTTTGCGACATAGCGAAAAAAAACAGTGGGCGGAAATGGGTGTGGCCTATACCACAAGACTCAGCCCAATTCACTGAACGCGTGGATGTAAGGTTTTTGAATGTGTTTTCATTTCGTCCGAAGAAAATAAATAAATAAATAAATAAATAATCACTTCAAAAACAATAGGGTCCTTGCAGGTTCCCTGCTTGGGCCCTAATTAAAGCTGCGAGCAGTGTTGGACGGGCCCTCGCAGTCCACGCACCTCGGGGAATGCTGCCGTCAGGGCTTCCGCATGCAACGCCTTGAAGAAGCTGTTTCTTTATAATTTGGTGGCCTGCTCCCGCTGGAATTAAGTAATGTACACTGTAGTCAGAAAAAAGTGCGTGTACTGCTGCACGATTCCCCAGACAAAGACAGAGTTGATGGTCCGCTTCTGGAGCTGGCTGACGAAAATGTCCACATGAGGCATAGAGCAATGAAATAGTTTCAGGAAGAAGCTGAAAGTATCATCGTCCAGTAGCTGAAGAGAATTTTTTCTCCAGTTCTTCTAGCTGCTCTACACTCATTCACGCTTTCTAGCTCATGCAATACACACCCATTATAAAATCATAAGACGGCCTAAAAATCCTTAAAACCAAAACTGTGATTGTTTGAAAACCGTTAAAGATTTTGAAAAACTGAATACATGCCCAACAGTTCAAGGTCTTCTGACTCTTTAAAGAGTTTTGAAGAGGATTTTAAGATTTTCCCATTTACTTTCCATTCAAACCAATTAGACTGCGACCAAATCGTCACCTATTGGCCGATTTGCACCAAATTTTACACAAAGCCTCATCAGTCCATGGAACACAATTATACACATTTACGTGATAATCAGACTGTATTTTGTTTAGATGTGCAAGATTGTCTGCTTTCAACACAATATGCAGTAATTTGTTGTTTTAAATTTCGGCCATTTTATGGACTATGAACTTTTGTCAGGGGGGTCCATAGATGCTTCACGCAAAATTTAGTGCAAATTGGTCAAATTGCCTAGGAGGAGTTCGAAAAAGTAGGTTTTGCATTTGTCGTGATTTTGCGAATGGAAAGTTAATGCAAAAGTGGGCGTGGCCTACACCAAATAATTCAGCTGAATTGAGGGAATATGTAGATATAAGGTTTAACAATGTGTGACACATTATGTGTGACTTATGGGCCAAAAACGCTTTCACGTGAAAAATAGCGCCACCTGCTGGTCATTTTTGGTATGTAAGTTGCAGGGGCTAGTCTATACCACCCCTATGAATTTAATTTCCATAAGTGTTAAGGTGTGGGCACAGGGCCAAATATAAAATTAAACTGGCACCACAGCGCCAGCTAGTGGCCGATTGCTAAGTCCTTTGTTAGATATCCTCAAGATGGCAGTGGCAATGATTATACTAAGTTTCGTGTCAATCCGCTCAACCAATGTGGAGATATACACTATTAGAATTTAAAGAGCGCCACCTTGTGGTCATCGCCTAAACTTTTGGACACATCCTCAGGAACTCATGTCAAAGTACTATTCCAAGTTTCATGGCATTTGGACACACCATTGTGGAGATATCCAACACTTCCTGTTTGGCAGGAAATCTGCAGGAAGTTGTTATTTAATAACTTGAGTATTGTTTGGCCTATCAAAATTCTTTTACTAACTTTTTGTCAGGAGGGGCCACAGATGCTGTGTGCCAAGTTTCATGCAAATCGGTGAAATTGCCTGGGACGAGTTTGAAAAAGTAGGTTTTCGCCATTTTGAGATGTAGCGAAAAAAACGGTAGGCGGAAATGGGCGTGGCCTATACCACGACACTCAGCACAATTCACTGAACGCGTGGATGTAAGGCTTTTGAATGTGTGACAAAGTATATGGGAGTTATTAGCCAAAATGCGCTGTCCGTAATAACAGTGCCACCTAGTGGTGGAAATTCAGGACAACAATAGATTATAAAATTTTTTGCCAGGTGTGACTTACATTCCAAGTTTGGTGAGTTTTGGGGTATGTCCAACCAGTGAAAAATGCAATCATTTTGTCCGAAGAAAAAAAAAAACAAAGAATCACTTCAAAAACAATAGGGTCCTTGCAGGTTCCCTGCTCGGGCCCTAAAAATAAAGAATCACTTCAAAAACAATAGGGTCCTCGCAGGTTCCCTGCTCGGGCCCTAATAAAGAATCACTTCAAAAACAATAGGGTCCTCGCAGGTTCCCTGCTCGGGCCCTAACAAATAAAGAATCGCTTCAAAAACAATAGGGTCCTTGCAGGTTCCCTGCTCGGGCCCTAAAAATAAAGAATCACTTCAAAAACAATAGGGTCCTCGCAGGTTCCCTGCTCGGGCCCTAATAAAGAATCACTTCAAAAACAATAGGGTCCTTGCAGGTTCCCTGCTTGGGCCCTAAAAATGAAGAATCGCTTCAAAAACAATAGGGTCCTTGCAGGTTCCCTGCTCGGACCCTAATAAATAAATAAAGAATCACTTCAAAAACAACAGGGTCCTTGCAGGTTCCCTGCTCGGGCCCTAATTAAGTGGCAATGATTATACCAAGTTTGGTGTCAATCCGCCCAACTCATGTGGAGATATAAACTATTTGAATTTAAAGAGCGCCACCTTGTGGTCATCGCCTAATCTTTTGGGCACATCCTCAGTACGTCATGTCAAAGTATTATCGTAAGTTTCATGTCATTTGGACTCACCGTTGTGGAGATATCCAACACTTCCTGTTTGTTAGGAAATCCGCACGAAGTTGTAATTAAGTAACTTGAGTATTGTTTGGCCTATCGAACTTCTTTTAATAACTTTTTGTCAGGAGGGTCCACAGATGCTGTGTGCCAAGTTTTGTGCAAATCGGTGAAATTGCCTGGGACGAGTTCGAAAAAGTATGTTTTCGACATTTTGCAACATAGCAAAAAAAACGGTATGCGGAAATGGGCGTGGCCTATACCACAAGACTCAGCACAATTCACATTTTTTGAATGTGTGACAAAGTATATGGGAGTTATTATCCTTAATAACAGCGCCACCTAGTGGTGGAAATTCAGGACGACAATAGATTATAAAATTTTTCACCAGGTCTGACTTATATTCCAAGTTTGGTGCGTTCTGGGGTATGTCCAGGCAAAATCTCTTTTTTTGTTGCAATTACTGAAATGTAATGAAACAGTACTGAGGCCAGCCATATAGTTAAGTAACTATTGGTCAAAGTGGGCATGATTTAGTACAACAAATCCAAATTGGCACACATTCGGGCTTTTGCACTTCCAGTGTACTTCCCATTACAGCGAATACCACAGCTCAGACGTTGGCCTGTGTCGTCACTTTTACCCCGAGCCCGTCATCCTTTGGGGCAAATTTCCATGGGCTCTGCTTTGCGTGGGGTCCTGGCCCCTGTTCATAACTGTTTGCAGTTTTAGTTATTGTTGAATCAGACAACTGTAATCCTTTTATTTGTTTAAGGTTTGCGTCCTTGTTGTCAACGTCTGTGAACAGTATTTCTGTTGAAGCCAAAAACAGTCTTTTACTATTTTTGAGTGACCAACCAGGTCTCTGGTTTTCTTGTGGAGACCATACTGATTGCTAACTAGAAGCAAGCGGTTAGTGCTAGCTTGGAAGCTAAAGGTTAGCATTAGCTTGCACTGTGTGGCAAAACACTGCCTGGTTAGTTCATGTAAATTTGCAAAATAAATTCAGATAAATATTTGTACATTCTGACCTTTCCCTAGGACATGCATTAAATATTTTGCAAGATCAGAAACGTACTACTCTGAATGACTCTACTGTAGCAGTAACCTGTGGAGTGGTCAGAGAAGCTAGCAGTTGGCTGCTAGCTTCTCAAGGTAAGCTACCTTGTTCTCAGTGACAAAACACACACCTTTACCAAATGTAAAGACAATAGAGATTATCACACACAAAGTTATGTTATATTAATGAGTTTCTCAGTGATCCATATACACTCTGTACTCTCAGTTAATCGGGAAGAATTTGATAAAGACATATTGAATCAGCCGGAGACCTCCGGAGCTTCTGTGTCTTGCGATGAGAATATGTGAGGTCATTCTGTTAGCAGAGGCTGAGCAGGTCTTCCACAACTTCCCATAGAAATCTAGCTATTACAGCCACCATATTTGTAATCAGTATAAGCTGCGCATGCATATACTGTGGTACCCCACTGTATTGTATGGACTGCTGCCATGTGTACCTTATGGCATCCTCGATGTTACAATTAATAAAACTGAGTTATGGTCAAACTTCAAGCTTATCATTTTTGCACTAAGCTTCCAATATGGTGTCAGAATTATTTTTCCGGAGTCTTTGCTAGTTTGACCGGGATTTTTTTCTTCTTGAAAGTGAGGACAACAGAGCCAGCTCAGCAGGCAGAGTAAACAGTGCACATGGCGGATGGATTCTGGAGACCCAACCCACCCGCTGAGTATGACATTTTCATCACGGCGGCACAATCTGACAAGCCAGCCCACACTCGAGCATACATCCTCCTCAATCTGGCAGGATCGAAGGCTAGTGAACGTGAAAGGTCTTTCGTGTATGTGGCTGAAGTGAGGGAACCCAGCGGGGATGGACAGATCCTCATTCCGGCAGAGTCTAAAGAGGATCCTGAATGCCTGAAGGGGAAATTTTGGGAGATATGCAACCCCCAGACTAATGGAAAGACACAAGTCAGCACACAAAATCAGAAAGCTGGTGAGACAATTTAATCATTTGTCGGTGATCTGAGGATTAAAGCAAAAAGTTATAACTTTGGGGAGCTTTATGAGGAACTCATCAGAGATAGACTTATCTGTGGTATTAACAATGATCATCTGAGAAAGGTGTTACTGAGAGACAGTGATTTAGCATTAGCCAAGGCTATATCTATCTGTCAGATCCATGAGGTGATTGAAGTGCGTAACAAAACACTAGCTTCACCACAGCATTCAGCTACAAATGTGGATGCAGTCCAGCCGAGGTTCATGAAGAAACCAAAGCAAGGCATAAAAATCAAAAGCCAGTCAAAAAATAACATCCATCCATCCATCCATCTTCTTCCGCTTATCCAGTACTGGGTCGCGGGGGCAGCTGTCTGAGCAGGGACACCCAGACTTCCCTCACCCCAGACACTTCCTCCAGCTCTTCTGGGAGGATCCCAAGGCGTTCCCAGGCCAGCTGGGCGACATAGTCGCTCCAGCGTGTCCTGGGTCTTCCCCGGGGTCTCCTCCCAGCGGGACATGGTGAGGGTAGGAACGTAGATTGACCGGTAAATCGAGAGCTTCGCCTTTCGACTCAGCTCTCTCTTCACCACGACAGACCAGTATAATGACCGCATTACTGCGGCCGCCGCACCAATCCGCCTGTCAAACTCACGCTCCATCCATCCCTCACTCGTGAACAAGGCCCCAAGATACTTAAACTCCTCCACCTGAGGCAGCAGCTCTCCCCCAACCCGGAGCGGACAAGCCACCTTTTTCCGGTCAAGAACCATGGCCTCGGATTTGGAGGTGCTGATTCTCATCCCAGCCACTTCACACAGGACATAAAAATCAAAAAATAATGCACAGGATATTGTCAACTGTCACAACTGTGGAGGTGGCCATGCAGCCAAGAAAGACAAATGCCCATCTTTCGGCCAACAGTGTCATGCCTGTAAAAATGGAATCACTTCAAAAAATGTTGCAAGTCCAAAAAATGAACCTACGACAGGCAAAGACAAAGACAGTCCATTCATCAGCTAGAACATGACCACGCTGATAGTGCAGATTACACTTTTTATGTCGATGGTGTAACACTAATGACTGTTGATTCAACTGATGCACAAATAGATAAAAATGATGAAGCTTTTGTCTCTGTGCAAGTTAATGGCACTACAGCTGAAATGAAGGTAGACACAGGTGCTAAGTGTAACGTTTTGCCAGAACAGACACTTTAGCAACTGAAGCTCACAGAACAAGTAAGAGCATGCATTACATCCACAAACCTTGTTGCGTACAGTTTGAGCAAAATCAAAACTGGGTATGGTCAAGTTGCAGTGCCACTGGAAGGACAACCATACATATTACCATTCTACATCTTTAAAGAGGACGTTCTGCCATTTTTAGGGCTGCGTGCATGCAACAGATGGGACTTGTTTCATTCAGCAGAGATGTACACTAAGCCCTACTGATGATGATTTCTCTCATCAGATTCAGACAGAATACAGTGATCTCTTCACAGATGACCTGTAACTTATTCTATGACACTTGGCCCCGATGTGAGACCTGTTGTTCGTCCTGCATCGTATTCCTGTTGCTATGAAGGACAGACTTCTGAGTTGGACAGGATGCAGGAACTGGGTGTCATCACTCCTGTCTCAGAGCCAGCCGATTGGGTGTCATCTATGTTTGCCACCAACAAAAAAGACAAACAGGAAATCAGGATATGCATCAATCCCAGATATCTGAACGCTGCTTTAAAGAGGCCACATCTCCCTATGCGCACTTTGGAAGAGGTGGCCACATGCATGTCGAATACAACTGTATTTTCTGTTTTAGACGCAAAGAACTCTTTCTGGCAGATTCCACTCGATCACAAATCTTCACTGCTGACCACTTTTAGCACTTCTCCTGGTTGTTACAGATTTCTCAGAATGCCATTTGGACTTAACTCGGCAAGCGAAGTGTTCCAGAACTCCATGGAACAGATTTTTGATGGTTACCCCTGTGCCATCATAGTCCATGACATACTTTTTGGAGGTAAAAGCATGGAAGATCATGACGCCAATTCGAGAAAAGTGCTGAACCGTGCCAGAGAGGTAAACCTGAGGCTTAATCCTCTCAAATGCAGATTCCAGCTGAACCAGGTCAGCTACGTGGGCCATGTTTTCACAAGTGAAGGCCTCAAAGCAGACCCTGCCAAAACAAAAGCAATCAGTGAAATGCCAGTGCCAGCAGATGTCCCAGCTTTGCAAAGGTTTCTGGGGATGGTCAATTACCTTGAAAAGTTCATTCCAAACTTCAGTTTCCTGACAGCTCCACCATGACGACACTGAATGGACTTGGCATGAACAGCAGCAAAATGCCCACCAGACTTGTCATACTACGATGTTAGCAAGCCTTTTGCACTTACCTGTGATGCTTCTCAGTATGGACTTAGTGCAGCATGTTTGCAGGGAGACAAGCCTGTAGCCTATGTTTCACGCACACTAACCAACACTGAAGCCAGATATGCCCTAATTGAAAAAGAACTGTTGGCGGTGGTTTTTGCATGCTCAATATTCAATGATTACATCTACGCCGGTTACCATCGAAACAGACCACCAGCCTCTGGTCACCATACTGAAAAAGCCTATCCATGCAGCACCAGCGAGACTGCAATGGATGATGTTAAGACTTCAAAAGTACAACATCACTCTTGTATACAAGTGTGGAAAAGAAATGCACCTGGCTGACACTCTGTCTCGAGCTCCTAGAAGCTCCACAGTTCAACAACCCAATGAGGAGGACAGCTTTGATATGATGACAGTCAGCTACATACCCTCCTCTTGCCTTGAGGAGTTAAAGAGACACACAATGGATGACACGACTCTCCAGACAATCAGCACGATCATCAGACATGAATGGCTGAGGAAACGTAATGCCATTCGTCCCTATTTCCCTTTCAGAGATGAGCTTACTATTAAGGATGGAGTCATCATGAAAGGCCACAACCTTTGATGGAAGGACAGACCGTCAGGCTGCAAACCCCATATGACTGCAACCAAACAGGCATGGTGAAGGAGATTTGCAAGGAGCCCAGGTCATACCTCATTCACACGGAAGGAAAGCTGTAGCCTGCTCCAGCACAGCTTAATCTTGGTGACACTGACCACCTGGATAGTGGACCTGCACTCCTACAGGCTGTTCAGATTCAGCTCCTGTTGTTTCACAACGAAAGGAGTCACTTACATAAGCCGACCTCCTCCATGCGGTGATAGGAGATATCCGAGAGCAGGGCGTTCATCCCAGAGGTGAAGTTCAGTGTGTCCAGCCGTGAGATAGCAGTGTTTCGCAATGTCGTCGCTCAGAGCTGGACACACAAATTGCTCTGTTATTGGTTATAACTAATCAACATAAGTGCCTATATTCTGTCCCAGCTTTTCATTTTTAATGACAAGGTGCCAGCTGCGGTTCGTGTTAGCTTGTACGTGTGTGCTAATCACTTCACATTGGACTGCAAAGGTGGCTTTGCCTCAACCTGACCCTCGTAAAAGGATCAGTCCCAACCATACCGGATCCAGCAACTGCACCCGAGCCACTAGCTGTTACAGCCATTAGCTACATGGTAGTAACTGTAACAACACCTAGAACAAACTAATATTATTCAGACACACTAACCATTCTGAAACATTCTGCTGCAGCCGCAGAGTCTGTACTTCTGGGTCATATTCTGGGTCAAACTGGTATGGATGAACAAAAAATCTCTGCGAGCCATAGCGATACATCCACCGTAAACATTAACGCATGCTACTGCTAAGGTAAGGGGCATCCTCTCCCTGAGAGTGAGGAGAGACAAGGCTCTCCAACTAGGCGTTGACAGACAGAGCTCATTAGCATTTAAAGGTGCAGGCACAGAAACAGACTGCTGTCAGAAGAGCTCAGTAGAGCGACTTATAGACAGCTGAAATTCTGGACCACAGATAGGTTTGGGGCAATGCATATCGAATACATAGTTGTTGGACCTCTGACAGCTGTGTGAAATTGATGAAAAACAGTATAATAGGGGCCCTTAAAACATTGTTGCAGCATTCTCATAAATAACTGAAGTAGCTGAGGACAGCTCTGGCATAATCCAAGTATGGAAAACCACACATCCCAAAATGATTTGAAAGCTTGTGTACACACTTCAGACCTCAACGCTTTTATCTTAGCAGCTACAGTTTAACATTGCAGGATACAGTATTTTTTTGAAGTATATATTAAGTTCCCATGCATAGTCAAGATTGATATTGTTACCCAGAGTGGCAGCATCTCTGAACATTTGCCAGATACACATAACTGATACTTTGACCCTCTTGATCAACTGTGAGTGAGTACACAGAAAAGGCAGTGAATTATGGTCTGACAGATCAAAATGAGGACCTCAGAGGGCTTTGTAGCTCTCAGGAATATTTGTGTAGACATGGTCCAGGATATTATTTTTCTTACAAAATATTTATTTACCTTTCAAATTAGCACAAATATTTCTTCTAGGACAAGCTGTTCTTCCTGACCACCAGCATTTTCATGCAAAGGCTAAACTGAGCTAACAGGGAAACAAATAATTAAAAAAAAACTAGCAGATTAAACTTGAAGATAGACTTAAAAAAAATAAATAAATGTCCAAATGGGCATACAGAGGATTTCAGGATTTTGTGGGGAAATACAAATACAGGTCAAGGAATGTGTGCTTGCATGTACTGGATTGAAAAATCTGGCCCATTACATTTTGTTTTAACCCAGTGCTGTTTTTGTTTAGAAAGACAAGCATCACATAATATTAGTATTTCAAATGTGTATTAATTTAAAGTTCAAACCACTAAGTATATTTTTATGTGGCTGTCAAATTATTTTGACAGCTTGTGTAGTTGCTGGAGAATTACAAGAATTATGAGGGGTATTGGCAGAATTGCTGTTTGCCACACATTCTTTTAGCGATTACTGAGTGGTAAGTGAGGATTTATCCTACATTTCATTAGAGCACAATGGGGTGGCTAATTGAGACCATACTTCAGAAAGGCTTTACTTTTAACACTTAATAGTTATGGCTGTTTTGGTTGTCAGCATGTTACCATTTCATGTGTACACAGACATAGAAGCAGGTACAAAAATAGTTTGGGTTCAGGCTTTCAGTCTTGAGGAGTGTGTGATTAATGAGTCATAATGTGTCAAATGTCTAGTAGAGACAGAGGAAAACATAGAATGCATGGATAAATATTAGCGGGTGCTTACTGCATCCCTCCATTACTTTCAGTAACAGTGTGTTGGCTGGCTGAACAAGGAGCCCTGTGTTTCCTCAGGTGACGGACTATTTCAAATAAACACACCCACGGCTGAGTGAGATACATATGTCTCTGCCGTCACCCCTCTTGTCTGTCCAAATAATTCTGGATTGTTTTGATCCATGCATATGTACAGTCCACAGTCAGCTTCTCCTTCGTAACCATTACCCTGTCAGAGGAGAGCAAGAATTAAAAACAGCCTCACATCTGTAGTGTGTGTGTGTGTGTGTGTGGGTGGGTGGGTGTGTATATGTGTGCATGCGGGCGTGTGTGTATAGGGAGGAATGGTTCTCTCATCCCTCTTTCCATGTGAGAAGCAGCTTAAAGACCCCGAGAGAAACAACATTTTTGCAGAGTTAGGTCATTTTGG